>NC_067159.1:7951233-8046233 GCF_903995435.1 Acomys russatus
CTTGGATATCCCAGAGCTCACTTTGTAGATCAGGCCGGGCCTCAAATCCACTGGAAACCACCTGCACTGCGCCCCCCGCCCCCAGGCGTTTGATAGGATTAAAGGCATGCGCCACCTTGACTAGCACTCAGCTAACTATTTAATACTGATTTATCTTATTCTTTCCTAAAACCAGCTCATTAGTCCTAAAAGATCTTGTTATCCTTGAAAGAAAAAGTAATGTAGTAGTATTCACTATGTAATCATCCTTCATCAATCCAGAACAGCTCTGTCCTCAGGTAACTCCCAGGAAGGAGGCTTCTACTTCCATTCACTGCCACTGACCTCTTTTTTATATCAATATACAGTTTAGTCCTCTAGGCCCCTCCTCTCTGTGTGGCACTGAATCAAACCCAGGGCCTTGCCCATGGGAGGGAAGTCCCTATTAGTCTTTATTCCTAATACCAGAACCAAGAGCAAATGGCACCTTTTATACATGACATTTTATCTCTCGTCTATAAATACACTGGACTCTTACCTGAATCTTGAGCACTCCAACCACCTGGGCTGTAGGTGGTGTAATGGAGAACTTCCACTCTGATCGCCAACGACCATTCCTATAAAAAACATACAGACGCATGATGCTGCAGAATTAGCAGCAGGAACAAGAACGAGGCGACCTGACCCAGAAGTTTGCAATGGTGGCTGTGGGATTCATTCTCAATGTGACAAAGTCAAGATTGTCACTGCATAAAAGTTTGGATCTAAATGGCTGATCATATACAGGCCTTTCTAAGGAATGTGGACTCTACTTTTCCTCACCTCCTCTGAAGTAAGGCTCACTTCTCCTGATCTTAGGAGGCTCTTCTCCCAGGAGAGGGTGCTTGGTAGCACCATGCTGTACAATCAGCCCCAGGAATAATGAGTAACCCTGAAAGACTCTCGGCTGAACACTCTGTAAATCACATGTTCTCACTCTTCCGTATGACAGTGTTTCTCAAAAGGATACAATTATAAAAGCTTTAGAAATGAAACAGTGTCTAAATCTTCATTTTATAGATGGAGAATGAAGGTCTCTAAATCAAATAATCTCTCCCAAGATAGTTTAAAACAAACCCCAGTCACTGGTTTCTTTCCAATATAAGTTAGATAGAAATAGAGAGAATGTCTATTTCTTACCAGAAATTTTTGGGTTGAAACTGGTGGCTTTCAATACATGCAATAATGGTCTGTTGTCCATCTATAGTTTTAGCGTAAACCTATTGTTAGGAGAAAAAACAGACATGAAAAACATCCTTACTTTATAGTAAACTGTACAAAAGTAGTGTGCTACATCAAAATGCTCAAAGGGGGCAAAGTGTCTGCCGGAGGCTTATAAATAGGCCTTCCTGGGCTGTAAGCACAAAGCGGTGTGTTATGCTCCAGCAGAAACCTTGCTACAGTGAATGCCAGGAGGTGACTGTTTCTGGCTTATCATACTGTTAGACACCGGGTTAGGCTGGTGCAACTCTGACAGGCATAGACTGAGGCTAAAGATTAGTCAACAGCTCAGGGAGGAAAACAAGCTAACTAACTGGCAATTGGTCCTGCCAGGTTAGTGGAGCTGCGCAAGGTCTACCTAGTGGGAGACAAAACATAAAAGTAGGCCATGTATTAAATAGCAGGTAAAAATTTTGGACAACAAAACAAGTCCAGAACCATTATTTTGGGAGAAACAACAATACAGGTATAGAGGATAAAATGGAAAAAAAAGCTGGAGGTCAGTCAGGAGGCCACAAATTAACATAGACCACCATCTAAGAAGTTGTGCTGGTTAGTTTTATGGACTTGATACAAGCTAAAGTCATCTGGGAGGAGGAAACCTCAATAAAGAAATGCCTCCAAAAGACTAGGCTGCAGACAAGCCTAGAGGGCATTTTTTTTTTCTTAAGTGATTGATGGGGGAGAGCCCAGGCCATTGTGAGTGGTACCATCCTTGGGCTGGTGGTTCTGAGTTCTGTAAGAGAGCAGGTTGAGCAAGCCAGTAAGCAGCACCCGTCATGATCTCTCCATCTCCAAGTCCTTGACCTGTGTTAGTTCTTGCCTTTACTTCCTTCAATAGTGGACTGTGATGGGGAAGCATAAATCAATCAATCAAACAAACAAACCCTTTCCCACTAACCGTGCTTTTAGTCATGCTGTTTCATCATAGCTGTGCTAACTAGCTAATGCAGAAGTCTAGCTTAGATGTCATAACCAAAGGGCAAAGGGAAACGGAAATCAAAGTATTTCTACACCTGAACAATGTGGACCAATGGATCCTGTCAGCAGACTGGGAAACCCAGAGGAGAGGTCTAATTTTCATTTAGAAGGACCAGCTGTGAGAGTGGAAGAAATGGGGATGGACACGCAATCACCAGAGAAAGCAAGCAGTGCTTTCAAGTCTCAAACGCATCTGTAGTGTGTTTTCCTTTTTGTTTGTTTGAGACAGAGTTTCACTCTGTAGCACAGGCTGGAATCTTCCTGCAAGTGCTGAGACTCCAAGTGTGAGTCCCACGTTCAGGCTTTGCCTATACTAAATGCACTATAAACTCCAGGGAAAATGTCCTTGGATTCCTGGTAGAACAGAGTGCAAACCCGGGGAAAAGAGAAAGCAGAGAGGAAGAAACAAGAAGGACAAAGACGAGATAAGGGAAACAAGTAACTCAGAGGAATTACTGTGATTGAGACAGCTTTACTTCCCTTTAAAGACAAGAGATAGGACTATTTCTAAATTCAGGCACGGTGGCACCTGGGAAGTACAGACAGGAAGATGGAAGGACGCCTACATGAGACTGCTTCAAAAAATAAAAACAAGAGCCAGGCGCCTGTAATCCCAGCACTCAGAAGGCAGAGGCAAGCGGATCTCCGTGAGTTCGAGGCCTGCCTGGTCTACAAAGTGAGTCCAGGACACCCAAGGATACACAGAGAAACCCTGTCTCAGAGAAACAAACCAAAGCACTGAAAAACAAAAACCAAACCAAACCAAAAAAATTAAAAACCCCAAAACAAAAACAAGACCTTAGGTAACGGGAAATACACGAGAAGAGAAATGAAGTACACACAGCCACTTTGAAGAAAGAAGAGTATAAAAATCAAGTATAAGGGCCCTTCTGCAACAGAATCAGGTATAATGGGGGGAGGTATACGGCTTCTCAGTGTGGAGGAACAAGAAGTAAAATTTCAGTCAGTCTCCAATCTAATTAGATGTAGGAGGCTAGATGCTCATCTGACAATAGAAAATGTCTGGAACACACTACAGAAAACGTGACACAGAGTGAGATGAAATTAGGGGCTTCTAAGGATGAAGGTTACTAGGATACTGCAGGCACCACTGGGGCAATTCTATCACCTTCTGTTGCTCATGTAACTAAAAGAATTAAAAAAAAAAAAAAGGTCTCAGTAGGGTTCTTTGGTATTGAGCTAGCCAGATTAAAAATGTAAATGGCCAGGCAAGATGTGTGAATTTGAAGTCAGCATAGTCTACATACATAGTGAGTTCCAGCCCAGCTGAAGCTATAGTGAGACCCTGTCTCAAAACAAACAAATAAGAATGCGGGTAAATTTTGAGTGGAAATTAGTGGTAAACTGCAAGTGTGTTTAGACTGGACAACTATTTCTAAGAAAGGATGTGTTGTCTCTTTCCCTGGAAAATGCTTGAGAAGGAAGTCTGTGCTTATCTACAATGTGTTTCCCTGAGGGACAGCACCTTCTACTTATGCATAGCTCACATTGTGCCAGACACTGTTCTAACATCTTCATTAACTTACCGAATCCTCACAACACTACTGTTTTATTATATAAACAAGGAAACTGAGGCACAGCGATGTTAGGTGATTTATACCTTGGGCCACACAATGAGTTAAGTGACCTGGTTAGGAGTTAAACCACTCAGACTTCAAAGTGCTCTTAACTACCTATATTCCTATCTTATCATCACCACAGGTGTAAAGGTCTAACTGGATACTCTGCACTGCGTATCTGAAGACTGCTGAGAGTAGACTGTACACACAGGCTCAAGCCTGGCCACACACCAGTCTTGGGCGGAAGGATCACCTGAAGTTCAAGGCCAGATCCTGGCCTCCAGGGACATCTGTACTCACATGCAACGCCTGCCTCCATTTATATATAATTAAAAATAATAAAAGTAGAAGCTGCGCGTGGTGTTGTACTCCTGTAATCCCAGCACTCGGGTCACAGAGGCAGGAGAATCTCTGTTGAGTTCCAGGCCAGCCTGGTCTACAAAGTGAGTCCAGAACAGCCAAGGCTACACAGAGAAACCCTGTCCAGAAAAAAAGAGTCTGAACGTTCAATGAGGAACAGGCAGATACTTAACCGTAGAGAAGCCGTTGGAATAATGATCTTTAACATAGGCTCTTAAAGCACTGTCACAAGATTCTCTCCAAGACTTCAAACCTCCGTCTACATCCTCTGGCTGGGGGTCACTTGCTTCTTTCCGTAAATGATCAAACTTGAAGGAAATTTTGTTTCTTGGATCTAAAAATCTGCTGTTGCCGAGGTCACCATGCTCTGTAATTAAGACCTTCCAGACAAGAATTACAAATATGAATAATTATATCAAAAAAGAAAAATTTCATCATGTTTTACAAAATAATAAATATCCTACAAAAGAAAGTTAACTTTTCATTTAATTTCTTTTCCACACTGACTTTTAAACCATGTATCATTTTTACTCTCATAAAAATTAAGCAATGTTTTCCTCCTCCCATTACTGTCTTTTATATCTAATCTATTATCCATTATTCATGTATATATTTATTCCTAGCTGTATCAACTTTTATGTATTTGTTTTCACATACTCAATGAAACTTTTCAGGGCACTGTACTGTTGTGAACACTTAAGTAATACAGCCACATGGTTCAAAACATGCATTAAATGAACTCTCTTTCTCACCCCTATCTCTTAACTACCAATTTTCTTGAGTAACTTAGACTAGTCCAAATTTAATGTCTTCTAGTACTTTTGTTAAGATTCTTTTTCTGTACCTCTCTGGAACCCAGGAGTTGCATATATATATAACTTATGATTGAACTGTATCAAGTCAGTGGCATTCTTTTTCTCTTTAAAAACAACAGCAACAACAACCTAGTATTAGCAAAAAGAGGAAGAATTTCCTAATATGTACACTATTTAAAAAAAATAAGACAAATATATCTAGCACCCCCCAATTTCCTATCTGCTCTGCCTTTCACGTCTCTACTACCTTCAAGCACAGAGTATGTAACAGGCAATCATTACCTGGTCATCATAGCCTTCTATCTTCACAGGTGTGAACTGATCCATGTTATACTGGGCAAATGCACTATTTAAAAAAAGAATTGAAAAAGCAAATATTATCTCCATTTTACCAGCTACTTAATCCAAAATATTTGGACTTATTCTTAGTTTTTCTTTCTCTGACTCGTTACATCCAACCCACCAGTTCTGTGAGAAGTGTAATCAAAATCTGAGTCTGCACTCCATCTCACCTAAACTATTGCCTGGCTTGGCCTAGCTCAGCCTCCGCCCCTTCCACAGTCATTAGAACACATTGCTGGTGACTATTGGAAACCCTGAGTCCTGTCTATCATGTCATTCTCCAACACTCCAACAATGTCAGCTCACTCACTCTTCAGAGCCAGAAGGGCTGGGCACTGTCAGGGAGTGGCTCTGTGGTAAGAAGCCTAGGCCAATCTAATGGATTATCTGTGCATAATGATGGCGAGGATCACTGAAACAGCATGTACTTGGCACCAGGAAGAGTCTGGCCAAGAGACTGGAGCCCTTTCTTACAGAAATAAAAGTGAGCTTTTCTTCCTCCTCCTTTTTTCTTTTTCTTTTTTTTTTTTTTGAGACAGAACTTCTCTGTATGGCCCTGGCTGTCCTGGAACTCATGTTGTAGACCAGGCTGGCCTCAAACTCAGAGTTCCACCTGCCTCTGCCTCCCTAATGCTGTGCCACCACTGCCTGGCTAAAGATGAACTTTTCATCCCCATTTAAAAAAAGAAAAAAGAAAGAAAAAAGTTCTTGGGCTCAGGAAAATTCTCCTTTAAGAAGTAGGTTCTCCATGAAATCTGTTAAGAATTTGAATATGAACACACAGACACACACACACACACACACACACACACACACACACACACACACACACAGAGCTTTAGGGTCTGCCAGGGTAATCTAAATAGCTGAAGTGTGAGGACTTCATTGACATAACCAGTCCTAATTAGAAATCAGGACTACTGCTTTTGTTTTGAGTTGGACGCCTTTTGGGAAGCTGTGTTGTGTGTTGGGGCTCAAGGACTCTTTCACAGCGGCCACCTACAACTATTTGCATATCAAGTATTTACATTACGACCACAATAGTAGCAAATTTATAGCTATGAAGTAGCAATGATAATAATTTTATGGTTGGGGACATCACAAGATGACAAACTATTAAGGGACTGCAACATTAGGAAGGTTGAGAACCACTTGAACACATATTAATCATCCTGGTTTTTTTTAACTATCAAAGGCTGGGATTGCAGGATTGTGCTACTATGATTGCCTTCAATCACTTTTGAGTGGTTTTCCACCCTAGTATCAGTGGTTATATGTCAAGTGATACACAGAGTATCTTCAACGTGTTCCTTGGTTTGCTAAGTAAATTGTAACTAGAGTATCATTCCTGATGAGAATGGTCTAGAAATCTTAGGTTAACAGACTCTAGTTACAAAAGTAGCATAGACAGGGCAGATGACTGTTGACTAGGCAACAACCGTTAAAACACTTTTCTATATCCAAAAATCAAATCATACAGCTTTTGGCCTTCCTTCCCAGGTGGTATCCTGGGACTCAGAAGCCCAGGAACAACACAGGTCTTAGGGGAGAAGGCATCCCAGTGGAAGGGCATCCTGAGACAGGAGGTCCCAGGGACCACACAGCTCTGAGAGGAGGATGTCTCCTCAGCATAGGCGCTGCAGCTACCAGGGGAGGCGCTCAGGAGCTTCAGCTGCACTCCACTTTTTCACTTCTCTTATTCGCTGCATTGCTTCTTGGCTTCTTCTCAGGCAGCCAATCTCATAAAAGGAATTTTTTGGGATGGTCCAGGGTGTGGAGGGACAAATCCAGGGTTGGCTGCCCCTATTCCTGGGAGAGGACAGCAGGAAACTGAACAGACATAGGCTTAACATAGGATTTCTTAGGGGGTAGAGCTTTTCGGGGGGCAGAGATCTCCAGAGTGAGGATTGGTAAGATTTCAATTCCTGAGCTTGAGGACCTCAGGGATTGGTGGATTTATGTGGGAAGCTCAGGGCTTGTGCTTCTTTTCATTCCTGTTTCCCTGAATCAGGCCTTTGAGTTAGGACAAGAAGATCTTTTTGGCCACAAGCGACTTTGGTTGAGGTGCCATCACTGTAGGGCTGATTGGGGAGGCTGGAGAAGAAGTGCCACCACTGTGGACAGCTCAGTGGGGGTACCTAGTGTCAGCAACAGGATGAAGAGGTGCCGCTGTTTTGATAGGTGCCGCTGTTTTGATAGCTTTTGTGGTAGCGCCTTATGGTAGCTGCGGGCTGGGCGAGAAGGAGGTGCCACTGCTTTGACGCCTCTTTCTGGGCACCACTCAGGACTACAAGAGCATACCAAACCAACCTTATGATAGCTATGTATTTTGCATCTACATATTCTTGCCCTTCCCAGTCCACCTCTCTTCAGCAATACCCGATTCAGGGTTCCTCCTTACAAAGAGACTCGGGCTGGATAAACAGTAACTGAAAGGAAACACCGAGAAGGACTACTGACAAAGGCAGCTATCAAGGGTCTTTGAAAGCTATACTGTTTACATTTGATTCTAGACAAACAAAACAAACCCTCAAGCCAAACAAGCCCCACTGCTATATGTTTTTGAGGACAAAAGGGGATAAAAATAATATTTTGTGTGTGACAGCATCTCAGTATCTCCTTTGCCTACAACTTGCTATGTAGCTGAAGTTGGCCTTGAACTTCTGATCCTCCTGCTTCTGCCTTTGTAAGTGTGAGGACAATAGACACACACTGCTCTACTTGGCTGGAAATGGTGTTTTAGGAAGACTAGTTAGCTTGCCAGCAGCAAGGATTCAGTGGTCAGGGAGACTAATCATGATTTTATCCTATAATTGGTTATATTATTTGTGAAGCTTCATCAATCTTTATTAGCAGGCTAATTTTTTAGAAGTAGCAGTTTAAAAAGATTCCAAATTATGCTTAGGCATGGTGGTGCACACCTGTGATATCAGCACTACAGATGCAAGATTGCTTTAAGACCAAGTTTGAGACCAGCCTGGTCTACATAGCAAGTTCAGATCACCTACAGTTACATAATGAGACCTTGCCTCCCAAAATTAAGAAATTCCATATGAAGTACAAAAACTCTGCTTTAATCTAGGCAAAACCAAAAAGTAATTTCAGAAGTTAAGTTTTAAGGAAGCAAACCTTTTAAAGGGAACATGTTTTCTCTACCAAAAATAAATTTTAGAAAGACAGGGAGAGAGGGAGAGAGAAAGAAAGAGGGGGAGCGGGAGAGAAGAAGAGAGAGAGAAAGAGAGAGAGAGAGAGAGAGAGAGAGAGAGAGACAGACAGACAGGCAAGACAGACAAACAGACAAGACAAGACAGACAGACAGACAAGACTTATGGTCTGGACATGAAGTATTACCACAAACGGTCCCCGATTGTTTCCTAGGCAACAGCTCTTAAAACAGTTTTCTAGCTACATAGACTGTCACAGCTTGTTTTGAAGGTCTGGTCCCAGCTGGCAATGCTTTTAGGAGATTCTAGAAGCTTAAGGAGGTAGGCCCTAGCTGGAAAAGGTAGGTCACTGGGGCATGCGCTTGGGGGCAGTATCTTGTTCCAATCTTGCTTGTCTGTCTGTGCTTTTTGTTTGCCATTAGGCAAGAAATCTCCGTCACATGTTTGTGGCAGCATGACAGTCTATCTCACCTGGACCAGAATCAATTGGGTCATGGACTATGGACTAATAAACTGTTAGCCCAAACAAACAAACAAACAAACAAACAAACACACTCTTCTAAAAGCCTATTCCCTCAAATACATGATTAGTCATAGCTCTAACAAACTAACATAAAGACTATAACTGTTTTATTTTGAAGTGTCTCAAACTAGGTTTTCAGGGTTCTCTAGTTTAGTGTCGGAAGTTTGTCCAGTGTTGGAGCAGTGCTCTAGGAGGATGAAATAAGGTTGTTGACTTCAGTGCTGAACTGTACCGAGGGCCTCACACAACTAGTCAAGCTCTCTGTGGCTGAGCTTAACTCCCAAGCGTGGATGAAGAGGTACTTACTGTGCTGCCCCTTCCCTGAGGAGATTGTCATTATTAAGCAGAAGCCGGACATCTGAGGAGGAAAGCATTGGAATACTAAGTACAGAACAAATTTAAAATTTTATCCCATTTCTAGAATACACTTTTAGAATTCAGGGCTTGCAAGATGAGTCTTAAAGCACATTCCATGTGTGGACATTCTAAGCATGCTAATGAGTAATGACACTAATGTTCATAGGTTCCTACAGACCTATGTTTGCTATCATAATCCAACAAAAATTCTCAAGAAATGTAATTACCTCTTGTCCCTGCTCTCCTTCATTCCTCCTTGATCTCAAATTCCCTTATGTAGCAGCTACAGATGATCACCATGCCCAGTTTATGCTGTGCTAGGGGTGAACCTAGGATTTTGTACATGCTAAGTAAGCCCTCTACCAATTGAGACATGTTAGGAAAGTTCTGTTAATTTGTTTTAGACAGGGTATCCTGCAGACTAAGCTGACCTCAAACTTACTAGGTAGCTAAATAAAGCTAACACTATGAACTAACTTCCTTCAGTCTGCCCTTCTTTCTCTCCTTTTCTTTCTGGGTTTCTCTTCTGGCTGTCCTGGAACTCACACTGTAGGGCAGGCTGGTCTTGAACTCACAGAGGTCTGCCTGCCTCTGCCTCCCTAGAGCTGGAATTATAAGTGTGAGACACTACTGCCAAGCAAGACTTTGAGCTCTTGATCATCCTGCCTCCACCTCTCAAGTGCTGCAATTAAAGTGTATACCACCATATCTGGCACAGATAAACACCTGAAAATCAAGACCTCTCTTTATATTTTGAGACCAGGCATTATTATGTCATCCAGGGTTCTTCCTGTCTCAGCATCCATCCCAGGTACTGGGATTACAAGTATGTGCCATCATACCCACCTAATGTTATATCTAATAGACGAAAATCTTGAGAGGATAATAAAGGTGGATCTGTAATTTATTTATAAAAATTTCTGGTCTTTGTGGGGTTTTTCGTTTGTTTGTTTGTTTGTTTTGTCTTTGTTTTCTTCAAGATAGGGTTTCTCTGTGTAGCCCTAGCTGTCCTGGACTTACTTTGTAGACTAGGCTGGCCTCGAACTCACAGAGATTGGCCTGCTTCTGCCTCCTGGAGTGCTAAGATTAAAGGAGTGCCACTGCCACCACTACCACCCGCTGGTGTTTGTTTTTGAAACAAAGGTTCTTTCTGTACCCTAGGCTAGCCTGAACTAGAGAAATTGCCCTGCTTCAGACTCTCGGGTACTGGGGTTGCAGGTACGGGTCACCATTTCTGGCTGAATCTGAATTTTTTTTGTTTGTTTGCTTTTTTTGTTCTGTTTTTTTGAGGCAGGTTTCGCTGTGTAGCCCTGGATATCCTGGAATTCTGTAGACCAGACTGGCCTCAAACTCAGAGATCTGCCTAAATTCTGCCTCCCAAGTGCTGGGATCAAAGGCGTACGCCATCACCATCCAGCTGAATTTGAAGTTTTAATAAACTTTAGATACAATTAATTCTGCCACACTAGTCTGGGAAATGTCCTATACTATGGGACTTTTTGAGGAAAGGCAGTGAGAATTGAAGCTTTTACCTTTCATGATAAAACTAAAGGTACACTAGGAATCAAAAGGTTAAAAATTTGAGAAGGCAATATATATTGTCATTCTGTTTAAATATGAAGCTATTTTAAATCTCTATTCATTTATGGTTAGTTTTGAGACAGCCTTTAGTCCAGGCTGGACTGGAGTTTGCAGCAATCCCCACTTCAGCCTCCCCAGCACTGGAATTGCAGGCGTGAGCCACACGTCAGTAGTACCTTGAGTCTTTCCTTACCTGACAGTGGGGTCCTAACTGATGAACCAGGCAAAGCTAAGTATTTGACTCCAACCTAGAACTGAATCCTAACTTTTATATTCAGTGACTGAGATGCCTTGAACAAATTATCCAATGTTTCTGAATGTTGACTGCTTTAGCAAAATTGTAACAGGTTATAAGAGTCAGGAAACAGCAAGCACTCACAGCGAGGTGTGCCAGAGCATGCCCATGCTCTAGCACTCTAGAGTTCAAGGCTAGCCTGGGTCACAAAAGACCAAAATGTAAAAAGAGAAAGGGCTGGTGAGGCACTTCAGCAAGTAAAGGAGCTTGCTGCTAGGCCTGAGGGCCTGAATCAGTTCCCAGGACCCAAGTGATAGAAGAGAGAACCAATTCTCACAAGCTGCCCCTACCCTCAAATCAAGAAATGGAATAGAATTTTAAAAAGAAAGAAAGAAAGAAAGAAAAAAGGCAGGAGGGGGATAATGATAATGATTAAGAAAGACTTACAACAGCTCAATATTAATCTTTACTTACCATTGAACACTTCATTAAACTCTCCTGGGGGTGCATGAGTGATGAATTTAGCAGCTATGCGTACCTAAAGAAAAATAAAATTTATAGTAAATGTATTGTGAAAAAACACGTAGCTGGGAATAGTCGGGCATCCTCTAATCCTAGCACTCAAGAGGCAGGAGGACCTTGAGTTTAAGGTCAGCCTGGGCATATATAGCGAGACTATATCTATGCCCCACTCAGAAAAAAAGAAGCCAACAAGACAAATGAAAAAATCTTCCTCTTCATTTTTATTTTATGTGTATGGGTGTTTTGCCTGCATGTGTATCTGTGCACTATACAAATGCAGTGCCCACAGGCTAGAAAGAATGTAACTGGAGAGCTGGCATGTGGGTGCTGCAAATCCAATCCCAGTCTTCTAGAAGAACAGCCAGTGCTCTTGACCACTGAGTCATCGTTCCAGCATCACAGTTTGTTTATTTTAAAGATTTATTTATCGTTATTTACGTGTGTGCAGCTGTGTGCTGGCACCCACCCAGGAGCTACAGTTACAGGCAATTGTAAATTGCCCATAACCAGTAACCCATCTTTGCAACTTTGCAAGAGTAGCAAAGACTCTTCACTGCTGATCCATCCCTCCAGCCTTTTGTTTTTACAAGATCTCATGTAGCTCAAGCTAGCTCAAACTTGCTATGTAACTGCTCTTGCCTACCTTCCCTCTACTAAAATTAGAGGTATGCATATCCAGTTTATGAGGGGCAGGGAGAGAACTCAGGCCTTTTTGCACACCACGCAAACACTTTACCAACTGAGCTACAATCCCTGCCTACAATCTCTCTTAAAATAAAAATTTATTTAAACCTTTACTATTTAGAAGCCTTTAGATTTTTTCCCCACAAAATACTCGAAAGCTATTTCTATCAATTATAGGTATATTTTAAAATATATGTTCTATCAGTCATTTTGAATAAAAAAAAAACATTTATTTTAAAATATGTGTGTGCGCACAAGTTTCTGTGTACATGTGTGCAGCAGGTTGAGGAGGCCAGAAGAGGACAACAGATCTTACAGGTGGTTGTGTGCTGGGGAAATGAACTAAAATGGGTCTTCTGCAACAGCAGTAAACACCCTTAACCACTGAGCTATTATCTCTAGCCCCTTGACTTTTTTTTGTTTGTTTTAAAAACGGAAAAAAATCAGTTTTTGTCAAAATATAAAACAATCGCAAATAAAGCAATATATAATCTCTCAAAAACATGTAAGGAAAACTAAATATTCCAACACAGTAAATAACAATATCAAATAGCATTTATCTAAATGCAAGATTTAGTGCTAATAATGTGATTTGCAAAATAAAAGGAGCAAAGTTGCCAGACAGTGGTAGCAGAGTTCACAGAGTGAGTTCCAGGACAGCCAGGGCTACACAGAGGAACCCTGTGTAAAAAAAAAAAAAAAAAAAAAAAAAAAAGGCAAAGACATATGAACATGCCAAAATTTACTGGAAAAAAGATGATAAAACTCAACACTTAATATCTTAGAAAGCAATGAATTGCTAGGTTTTGGAAGCATCAGAGTAAGTTTCCTTCATCTGGTAACTGGTTAAAATTCCAAAACAAGCCACATAATGAGGAGAATTAAGCACTGTCATCCATTTTAAAGGCAGGCAAAGCTGACTCCTATCATTTGTCTGCTCAACTCTTCCTTAGAGGAATAAAGTGCTACCGAGAAACTTTCCTCTATTACACATTGTGGCCTCCCTCTCTCTGCTACCTGCAATCACTCTCCACCTGTTAGGGTCTACCCTGCATCTCACTCTTTCTTCTGTACTGAACCTTTCATTTGACATTTTCAGTTCACTAACATGCCCTTCAACTGTGCCCAGTTTGCTGTTGAGATAATTACTTTGACTATCCCAAGTTTTCACTTTCCTGGTTCTTAGTAAATTCCTTTTAAGTATACACAATTGTTGCTATGAGGACATCAGCTATTCTTGTTTGGCGTTCCTTTCAGCTTTCCTGTTTCTTTCACCTATAGCATATCTCTAGTTCTTTTAAGGGCAAGGTTAGGCTTGCTGCTTTGATTTCTTTCTTTCTTTCTTTTCTCTCTCTAGTCCTGGCTATCCTGGAACTCACTATGTAAATCAGGCTAGCCTCAAACTCACAGCCATCCACCTGCCTACCTCCCACTGCAGGAATTAAAGGTATTTGTCACCACACCCTGCATGAACCTTATCTTTTCAGTAAGCCTACAGGCAGTAGACTACCTGCAGTGCTGCAGGCCTCCTTTTTGGAGGTAGGGTAGGGTGAAGGAGAAGAGGTTGAGATGGGACCTCATGTAGTCTAATCAATCTGGCACCAACCTCATAAGTATGTAGTTCAGACTGGCCTTGAACTCCGCTTCAGCCACCTGAGTTCTGGGATGTGAGATAAGCGTGAGACACTGTGACTAGCTCAGTGTTCATTTCAATGCTATATTCTGAGAATAAATGCTGGTTCTGCCTATAGCTTAGTGTAAATGGAAGAAGGCTAGACAGCAATCCCTCAATTAGGATCGCTAAGGCTGTTCTGGGTCCTTTCTCCCCTACTCCTGGAGTTCTTCTAGATTTGTTTTTGTTTTTGTTTTTGTTTTTTTTTTTTGGTATTTGATAATATCTACATATAGATCCTGACAGTTATAAACTCACGATGGACATAATGATAATCAGGAGGCCTGTGCTGGCTAGTGTTTGTCAACTTGACATGGGCTACAGCCATCACATAGGAAAGAACCTCAACTGAGAAAATGCTCCCAGAAGACCTGGCTGTATGAAAGCCTGTGTAGGTCATTTTCTTAATTAATGATTGATGAGGAAGGGCCCTGAGGCCCAAGGGACTGGTACCATATCTGGGCTGGTGGTCCTGGTTCTATAAAAGTGGGAGGAGCAAGCCAGTGAGCAGCACTCTTCCATGGCCTCTGGTTTCTGCACTGCCTTCCTTCTATGATGACCTTTTCTTCCCCAACTTGCTTTTGGTCATAGTGTTTCACTGAGTCATGGCAACAGAAACCCTGACAAATGGCAATGCCTAACTTCAAAGAAATGTCTCAGGATAGTTCTAACACACTATGGAATGCCACCCATGAAGACGTTATACTCAGGTAGAGCAAAGACGATTATCTATCAAGTAAGACAGCCATTTCCAGATTAGCACCGTCATACAATTTTAAGATCTTTATGGTCACAAAGTCAAGTCATTGTGTGTGTGTGTGTGTGTGTGTGTGTGTGTGTGTGTGTGTGTGTGTGTGTGTGTATGCACAGGTATGCATTTGTCATGGAAAGTATGTGGAAGAGGTCACAGGATAACTCTCCAAAGTTAGTTCTTTCCTGACACTTTGTGAGATCCAGGGAAGAACTTAAGTTGTCAGGCCTCTACACAAGTGCTCCCACACACTGGGTCATCTTACAGGCCTTCAAGCCATTCTTAAGCAGAAAAAACAAAACAAAACAGCAACAACATTCAGACTCTACAAGGTGGAAACTGAGAACCACTCCCTCAAAATGTCTGCTAACCTCGGTATGTGTGCAACTACTCATACAAATTCCCGCTAAACAAGCCAATAAAATGTTTTAAAAATCAAATCACCAATGGGAAAGTTTGAAACAAACAAACAAAAAAGGACAAAACAAGCAAAAAAGTCTAAATGTAACCATGAATGTAGTGCCTCACTCAATTTTATAATCCCAGCATTTGGGAGGTTGACACAGAAGGATCACCTCCAGGTCAAAGACAGTCTGAGTGACATAGAGACATCCAAGCCAGCCAGAGTTACTGTGTAAAACAACAACAATAAACAAAAAACCCTAACAACAACAACAAAACCAAAAGACTAAATGTTGAAATATGACTTTCTAATGTCTATTTTCTTTAGTATGTAAAACAATGGTTGATGGCCATAGAAATATTGAGTACTCATTGACTGTTCAGATCAATAAGTTAAGAAATTAGTGCATCTTTTTGAACAGTGAAATCTGTTTTCTTTTTCTTTTTTTTTTTTTTTTGTTTTTGGGTTTTTGAGATAGAGTTTCTCTGTGTAGCCTTGGTTGTACTGGAACTCATTCTGTAGAATAGGCTGGCCTTAAACTCATCAAGATCAACCTATCTTTGCCTTTTGAGTGCTGGTATTAAAGGTGTGCGCCACCACGGTTTCTCTATGTAGTCCTGATTCTAATGGAATTTACAGTGTAGACCAGGCTGGCTTCAAAATGAGAGATATATCTGCCTGTATTTGCCTCCTGAATGCTGGGATTAAAGGTACGGAGCACCATGCCTGGCATGAATCTGTTTTCACTGTTTATTTGTGGAAAATTAGCCTAGCGGGCATAGTCACCTTTCTGCCAGTGTGTTTCGCATGACGCCACTAAAATTCAAAACTCCCCTCAGTCAGGCAAAGTGCTTACTTATATCCCAATATTAGTTATATTTGCACGTCACCTAAAAGACATCTTCTAGCTGAGTGTGGTGGGTAATCCCAGAACTCAGGAGGCAGAGGCTCATGATCTCTGTGCGTTAGAGGCCAGCTTGGTTTCTTGAGTTCCAGGACAGCCAGGGCTACACAGAGAAACCCTGTTTAGAAAACGAAACAAAACCAGAAAACCCTACCCACATCTTTCCTAAGAGGGATACAGTCATAGCCATCTCAGACTACTTACATAACAAAGCATTTAAATGTGTACTACTAAAAATTCAAGATACTATTTCTCAAGTCCACTCAAAAGTGTTAAAAAATTATAAAATCTGTTGGAATTGGCACAATTTAAATAACAATGGAAGAACTGACTAAAAAAATAGTTTATCCATTTAGTACTCTAAGAAAAAAAGTGTCAGAAAACAGACTTACAATGGAGAAATTGCCACTGCATTTGAGGATTTGACACTCATACAATCATACAGCAAGCATTTGTTAAGTGTACAAGTGGACACAAAGGAAGGCACCATCAGCTCTCCCTATGTACACAGGAAGGGGTTGGTCTTCAGAGGCAGGCAGGGACATTCGAGCCAGATTTAGAGATCCAGTAGATGAGAGAGACTAGGGTGGGCATTGTAGGCAGAGCAAACCATATATACAAAGCCACGTATCATAACAAACTGAAGATGTTAAAGAGCTGCAAAATGTAAAGCTGCAACTCTTCACAGTAATTCCTTTTAGAGAGTTACAAAAACCACCAATACTAATAATTTATGCTAAAACATGATGTATTCGTTTATATTAGCAAAATACGTTTATTGTTTTTCTTCTTTAAAAATGAATCACGTTTTTTCTTTTTCGTTTTAAACCTCTTAGATTTAACATCTAATGCAATAGCTAAAAGCCATATAAAGAAAAGCTCAACTTTATTGGTTTTGTTTAGTTTTTCAAGACAGGGTTTCTCTGTGTACCCTTGGCTGTTTTGGACTCGCTTTGTAGATCAGGCTGGCCTCAAACTCACAGCGATCTGCCTGCCTCTGACTCCCAAGTGCTGGGATTAAAGGTGTGCGCCGCCACTCCCGGCTGAGTAAAATGCAACTTTAAAGAATGTGAAACAGAAAAAAAAAAAAAAAAAAAAGAATGTGAAAGATCTCTGGAACTGAAAACCTGGAAAAGGGCCATGTGCTGACGCAGGCGAATGACAACGATGTGCTGGGTGTTTAAGAATGGTGTATTGCTGGTCTTGTTAAAATTACATATGTGTGTGGATATAGCTAGGAAGGTTTCTGGCAGCATTGCAAAGGATGTTTTCTTCCTACCACTGTTCGAAACGGTGAATAAAAAAAGATGAGTGAATGACCTAAAACTGAAAAGAACCAAGCTGCCACATGTGGTGGCTCACAACTCTAATGCCAGCATTCGGGAGGTGGAGGCAGGAGGGCTGCTGTCTGAGACCAGCCTGGAATACAGACTGAGACTGTCTCAAAAGCAAAATAAATTAACAAAGGCTTTAAAAAGGCTCAGCAGTTATGAGCCCTTAGAACTCATGCAGAGGAGCCTCGTTTGGTTCCTAGCACACATATGGCAGTCAGAGACACCTGTAACTCCAGTTCCCGGGGGTTCTGATGCCCTCTTCTGGCCTCTGTAGGTATTGTGTGCATGTGGTGTACTTTCGCAGCAAAACTATACACATAAGATAAAACAAACCTGAAATTAAAAAGATCAAGGAATGCAAAAGACTGAAATGAGGCATGGCAACATGCTGATGGCAGCAAGGAAGGTGAAACAGTCACTCTTTGACCAAGAGATCACCACATCTATTTCCTATCTATAGAGGGTCTTATGCTGACAATTTAGGCTGAACGGCAACTAAATGAGATTACACTGAAAGAGAAGAGTGCACCACAAGTTCTCTTCTATTCCCTAAAGGAAACAGCTCAAGTGTGCAACAGTGAGAGAACATCAGTAGCAGTACTGAACTCTGGTTCAAGTGCTGGAAAAAAGCAACCTCTGTGCGTCTTAGACCACCAAGAACATTGACAGCCTTTGAGTGTTAAATTGATTTTTCACTTTTTGAATGCAATGCCATAAAAGTAGCTCAAAGTAGTGAGAATTTATATACCCAGTCTAAATTAAATACTAAAATCAGGTCTATGGCCTATCAGGCTCTTTTTCTTATTACTTAGCTTTTGAACCTGTCTCAGAACTACTTGGAATTTTTGTTGCTTTTTGTCAAAAATAAGCTACTAGAGCACCGGTTCTCAACCTGTGGGTTGCGACCTCCCAAAAATTGCCAAGCAACCTTTTCCCAGGAGCTACCTAAGACCATCTGTATATCAGAGATTTATATTATGATTCCTAACAGTAGCAAAATTATAGTTATGAAGTAGCAATGAAGTAATTTTACACACAACAAGAGGAACTTTATTTTTATTTTTTTATAATTTAAATTTAATTTTATGTGCATTGGTGTTTAGCCCAAATGTACATCTGTGTGAGGGTGTCAGATCTTGGCGTTACAGACAGTGGTGAGCTGCTTTGTGGGTGCTGGGCGTTGAACCCGGGTCCTCTGGAAGAGCAGTCAGTGCTCTTAACTGCTGAGCCCTCTCTCCATCCCCAGGAACTTTATTAAAGTGTTAGGAAGGTTGAGAACCACTGCTCTGGCAGGTACATAGTCATCAATGTCTTTGTTTTAGCTCAGTGGTTGAGGACTTGCATGGCATGCATGGATCCCCAGAACTGCTATAAAAAGTTCTTTTTTCATGTTATTTAATACAGTGTGTTCCTCTATATACAAACTAGCTGTTGTACCCTCCCTACCTATTCATTACTATCTCATTTGCCTGTTTTTTTCTTCAAGAAACTTGTCATTGCTATTATTTCCCAGTTCCTCCAAAAGAATTTGCAGAGGACAAAGCAGGGGTCAGGAGACAGCTAATGAGTGAGGCAGGGGGCAAGTGCTTCAAGGTTGGCTAGTCACATGTTTTCTGTCCCACAAAATGAACAAACATGGTTGTGATCAAAAACCTTTTTTGTATGCTAAAATTTATATTTCATGAAATGCTTACATCAAGAGACAATATTCTTTTGGTTTTGTTTCTGGTTCTGTAAAAGCAAATAAAAGAGGGAGGATTTATGCCATGGAGTCACAAACCAACCTCTGGCACGAAATGTAAGAACTTGTCATGTTTATTCCCCGCTGTACATCCAAACCTAAGACCTAGTGAGTGCCCTACACTAATGCAAACAAAGGAATAGTATTGCATGTCTACACAACTTTCATTAAAGCTTCTCTTTTGATCTTATTAAGATAAAGAGGAAAGAGATCATGATCTGAGATGGTGCCTAGTCTAAGGAGTGGAGCTGAGCTAAAGTCTAGGCATTTGACTCTAATATGTATCAACAGAGAGTAAAATTCTGGGGTATTTAGTGTGTCATAGATTTGGCTTTGCCTTTTTAGTTTTTTATGTTGTACATGTGAAAGATAAAGGGAAAGGGGAGGGAAAGAGGGGAAGGGGGGAATGAATATGAGAATGACGCTTGGCTAAAATTTGTTTGGAGGTGTTTTTGTTTTGTTGAGACAGGTTTTGCGCTGTGGCACAGGGTGGCTTTGAACTTGTGACAATCTTCTGGCCTTAGTATCTAGTCTGGGATGACAGGTGTGGTATATGATATATCATGTCTGGCCCTAAATTTTTTTTTTCAAGAATTGACTCAAAGCTTTGCTTTTGAGATCTGTAGTTCTAATAAAAATGAGGAGGGATATGTAAAATGATAAATAGTACATTTAAAAGTCAAAACTTTATCATCTTGCTTCAAAACCGGGGTGGTGAGATGGCTCAGTGGGTAAGGCCTCTTACTGCCACACCTGATGGCCCAAGTTCAATCCTCAGGACACACACGGTGGAGAAGTGATTCCTACAGGTTGTCTTCTATTAACTTCATCTTCATTTTAACCTACTTAAAAAGCATATAGCTGCCTATTGAGTACTGGGTTATTTATTTTTAGAAACTTCTAGATGGGTGAGAATTCTGTCACTAGGTAATCACATTCCACCTACCAACCAAATCATCAGTCTATATTGCCCAAATTTTGTCTATTCAGGAGCCAAATTTCTGCTGGCTAATCTGCTTGGTGTTTACCAAATCCTTATCTCAATTATGAGTTTGCTCTTTTGACCTTGATTACACTGCCCTGGAAGGCTGTGCCTCTCTTTGCCTGTCAGAATCTTTCTATCTTTTAGTTTTTCCAGGAGTATTCCCTAGTACAAGAACAATGCCCTGTGCTTGAACATTTATCACAATACCTAAAATATAACTGCTGTTGATTAGAGATACCATCCTGTGCCAAAAGATCAAGTTTTGTTTTGCACAGACTTGAAATTTGTTTCTCTTTTTCAAAATATAGATGGTCTAACAAATTAAATAGAATAGAACAGGCAGTTAAGTAAATGTTCTACAAAATCTCTTTTGTATAATGTGACAGATACTGGTCTCATTTTAAAATACTATGTTGATCTACCATGACAAAATAGGGTCTTTGGAGTTGGTTTTGATTTTAAGTCTCACTTTAAAAAAATTCCATTTCCCAATCTGTCTCTGTCTCCCACCTTTCCTCCCCTAATTTTGTTTCTTGAGATAGGGGCTCATGTAGTTCAGGTGGCCTAGACTTCTGTTTCCAAGTGCTGGGATTACAGAGGTGTGCACCATTTTGTCTGAGAAGAGGGCTGTTTCTGATGCTTTTGCCCGCAACCAATTGTTTCTATGTAAATTAATCTCTCAAACTTATGTGGCCCTGAACTTCAGGTGATCTTGCCTCAGCCTCCTAAATTCTGAGATTATAAGCATGTGCATTTTTAAAAAACAAAAGATACTTTGCCTCATTTTAGTCTGGTTTTTAAATTCTTAAGTATTTTATTTTAGTGTGAATGCGTGTATGCACATGTGTGCACACTAGGGCACCCCAGTGGAAGTCAGAGGATCTTAGGAATCAGTTCGCTCCTGTTAGCTCCCAAGGTTGAGAGGACCTGAAAGAGGTCAAGGTCAAGTTGCAAAGAAGGCAGAGAGATTTGATAAGGAATTTTTGTGGCTTAATGTGTGTTTTGTATTTTACTTTAGCAAAATTTCAATATTAAGGACACACAAAGACAGCTGATAATGGTAAATTTTTAAAATATAATTGCTACTTTAAAACAAAACCATTTGCCTACCTTCCCTACTATTTGTTATAACAGCTTGGAATTTCCATTAAGTTTATTGTCCTATATAGTTTACTGATGATATACCAGATGGAAAAACAACAAACAAAACCCAGACCAGGGCAGGCCTGACAAGTGAGTTCAGCAAGCAGCTGTCCACCTTTGATGTCTAACAAGTGCTCCACTCCACTGCCTTGCTGCGTACAAGCATGACCTACCTTTATCCAGACTTGCCTTGCTAATGATTTTCCATCTACTGATACCCAAATCTCTACCCATTGGCTATAAATCCCAGCTGTCCCAACTGTATTAGGAGTAGAGCATAAGCTGTCCTTTATGGCAACAATCTTGCATAGTTTCTTACCATTTTAACATGTACCAAATAATCTTTCCTTAAAAGGAGTCATTGTTGTATGTTATACCAGCTCATATCATACTGTCTAATAATGGCATACTTAGGCATAAAGTTTACTATAAGAGAAGAAAAAAAAAAAAAAAAAAGCCTGGGCTTGGTGGCATATGCCTTTAATTCTAGCATTGGGGAAGCAGACTGGGTGATTTCTGTGAGTTTGAGGCCAGTCTGGTCTGCATAGTGAGCTCCAGGGCAGCCAGGACTACAGAGAGACCCCATCTTAAACAAGTGCAACAGCTGTCTATTTTATAGCTATCGTTCTCAACCATTTTCATTTAATTTCTGTCTCTGAGCACTGAGTTAGAAAGAAATCATCCCCTAATTTTCATCCTGGGATCTAAATCACGCAGAATGTTGCTAAGATTTCTGAGCCTGTATCCTAAGTGTTCATTTAGGCATTTAAAGTGAATGCTATGCCTTAAGCCATCCACTTAAAAAAAAAAAAAGATTTATTAATTTATTATGTATACAGTGTTCTACCTGCATGTGTGCCTGCCCGCCAGAAAAGGGTACCAGATCTCATTATAGATGGTTGTGAGCCAACATGTATTGGTGAGAATTGAACTCAGGACCTTTGAAGATCAGCCACTGCACTTAACCTCTGAGTCATCTCTCCAGCCCTCAATCCACTTTTTAAGTAAATAAAATTTAAAGTATTAGGTCGACCTCAATGGAAATTAAGAAAATTCAAGTCTTATCATGAATGCGACATGTATGTACAGAGGGATGGGAAGGACACTAGTGGGTTACTTAGTAGATCTACCTGAATATTTAAAGAACTGAGACAGAACAGAAAGACAAAACAACAACAACAAACAAAACTGTAGGGACATGTTGGTAAATCTTCAATAAGACATTTTAACTATCACTTTTTTTTTTTTTTGATCACATAGATAGATAACTTCCCTGGTTCTAGTTTCAGATTCAAAAAGTTTAAACTGTTGTGAGGCCAGGCTTAATCCTAGCCACTTAGGAGACGGGCAGAAAGACCAAAAATTCAAAGTCATCCTGGGCAATTCTTTGTTTTGCACTAAGGTAACATGGAGAGATGGCTCAGGAGGTAGGAGTATTCCCCAGAACAGACATGGTGGCTCATAATAGTTTGCATCCTTCAGTTCCAGGAGATTCCTCACCCACTCCTGACCTCTGTAGGTGCTAGACACACATGTGCTGCACATATATACATGCAAACCACACAAAATAAAAATAAAACTTAAAAAAAGTTGCAGATACAGGCCAGTGGTAGAGCACTGCCACTGCACAGACATGAGCCTAGGGCTAATACTCAGCACTACAGGGATAGACGGATTATACATATATATTACATATATTGCAAAATAAATATAGTAGTATGCTAAGATTTATAACTTCCCATGTGCCTACAATAGCTGGGAAAAAACTTAGCCATTTTTGTATTCATTAAGTTAGCATTATTCCATTTTTATAATTAGTTTCTTCAACTTAGTAAATATGAATGCCTAAAGGAGATGGATTCAGTATCCTGATGAATCAAACAACTCAGCACAACAGGAGAGAATGAGGATTTGAACCACAGCAGGTTCGCTTTTCTTGACTCTATAAAGAATCATCAGAACACTTAAAATACATTCCTGACTACTTATCTTCAGAAATTCTGACTGAGTACGTCTAAGACCGAACCTAGAAATTTGCTTTTGAAAGAAACTCTGACCAGAAATATTGTAGGCAAGAACTGTTCCAATCAACTGTCACAGCAGAAAGCTTTCTTTAAAAAAAAAAAAAAGATTTATTTATTTTATGAGTGTGTTGCTGCCCCCATGTGTAAGCATGCACTACATGCACGCTTGGTACCTACAGCAGAATGTTTTCTCTCTTTCTCTTTTCCTGAAACAGGGATTCTCTGTGTAGCCTTGGCTATCCTGTACTCACTCTGTAGGCCAGGCTGGATCTCGAACTCAAGAGATCCACCTGTCTTTGCCTCTCTGAGTGCTGGGATTAAAGGAGGGTGCCACCATGCCTGGCTCATGCAGAAAGTTCTTACAGGAGCCAGTCCCCTTGGCTGTATTATGGGGATTTTCACTGTTTTTCAACTTCTAAAGCCACGATTCTCAAAGTGTTTAGCATATTTTATGCATTCATTTTTGGTATCGTGCTTAAAGAAGCTCAAAATACTACTCCCTTGATTTAACAACAATTATGATGCTACCAGAGCATCTGGACGTCTCAACAGCTATGAAGGTATTTGTGCTGGCATGGTATCAGCTCGGTCTGCTGTTTAGGACTGTGCCAGTACATCAGTAGAACTGCTCAGCATCGCCACCTACTATCTACTACTTATACAAAGGAGCCAAGGTCCTACGGAGGACACAGTGCTGAAAGCAGATTGTCAACATTGTAGTCACTCTACAATGACTAGTTTTGGACAGTTAGTCCTATTATTATTATTATTATTTTCAGTTATTCTTAGGGATGTTTTGGCAGGGATGCATATTGATTAAAGATTTAATACTTAATAAATACTTAACAAGTTATCTCAATGCAATACAATCACTAAGCAAAATCTCTCCATAAAAAAAAAAACCGCCATCTTTCTTTGAGGCAGCCTGCTTGCCTTTATGCTACACCATGCCTTACACACTAATGTACGGTTCACTCAGATGACTATTGCATCTCACAATGACTTAAAATATGCATGTGCAAGCAATAGTAAAGATAAATTTTACATGCTACCCAAAACTGAGTAATATAGCTCTGAAGAATTTATAGTAATCCAGCTGGAAGGGAAGGAAAGGCTGGAGGCAGGAAACAAGCATGCTGTAAAAGGGGGCTGGAGAGATGTCTCAGCAGCTGAGAGAGCTCTTGCGGATCTGAGTTCAGTCCCAGTTCTTCCAAGGAATAGGGCAGGGGCCCTTACAATTGACTGGAACTCTACATGGAATCATGGGATCCAACTTCTTCTGGACTCTCAGGGTGCACATACCACCCCCCCACGCGCACAAATAATGATCAAAATAAGTCTAAAAATGCTGTTAAAGAGCCTGGAGTGGTGATGCACACCTTTAATCTCAGCATTCTGGAGGCAGGCAAATCTCTGTGAATTTGAGGCTAGCCTGGTCTACACAGCAAGTTCCAGGACAGCCAGGGCTGTATAATAGAGAGAACCCATCTCAAAAAAATCAAAGTACTTAAGTAGTCCTCTTGGAGGAAGGTAGAGTTCTGTGAGTTCAAAGATGTCCTGAGCTACAAAATACACACAAAAGGCAGGAGAGATGGCTCAGTGGGAAAAGACACTTGCTGCCAAGTCTAATGTCTGAAGTTCAATTTCTGTAACTCCCACAAAGAAAGGAGAAACCAACACTCTGCAAATTGTCTCCTCTGATTCATCATAGTAATAAATTCTGACTGCCCCCCCCCAGTAAAAAAACCAAACAGACAACAGAAACCACCACCAAAAAACCAAACCAAACAAAAACAAACAACAACAACAAACCCAACCACCCCTGAGGGCCGGGGAGATGTAGCTCAGTGGTGGAGTGCTTGCCACACAAACAGACATACAAACAATAAAAGGCCCCCCAAAGAAAACAATGGTGAAGGGAATATGGACAGTTTAACTGAAAAGTAGAGGTAGGGTATGGTAGTGAATGCTTATACTCCCAAGCATTTGGGAGGAGGAAGCATGTAGTGGTTTGAATAAAAATGGCTCTCATATGGGGCTGGAGTGATGGTTAAGAGCACTGCCTGCTCTTCTAGAGGCCATGAGTTCAATTCCTAGAAACCACATGGTGGCTCACAACCATCTATAATGAGATTGGGTGCCCTCTTCTGGTGGGCAGGCACGCAGGCAGCAGAGCACTGTATACATAATAAGTAAATAAATCTTTAAAAAAAAAAAAATGCATCCCATAGGCTCACAGGGAGTGGCACTATCAGAGGAGGCCTTGTTGGAGTAGGTGTGTCACTGAGGAGGTGGTTTTGAGGTCTTAGAAGCGTCACTGTCACTTCCGACTGCCTTTGGATCAAGAGGTAAAACTCTCAGCTACCTCTTCAGCCCCATGTCAGCCCCATGCCACCACACTTCCTGATATGATGAAAATGGACTAAACTTCAGAACTGTAAGCCAGCCTCAATTAAATGTTTTCCTTTATAACAGCTGCTGTGGTCATGGTGTCTCTTCACAGCAATAGAAGACAAGATGAGGCAGGAGGATCATACTATCTATACTTTTGAGTTCCAAGCCAGCCTGGCTACATGAGACTTCATCTCCAAAAAACAAAAGCAAAAGGGCTTCTTGGGCTGGAGATACAGTCGGGTGGTAGGATGTTTCCTTAGCATTCACAGAGTCCAGTGTTCAATCCCCAGTACTGAAAAGGGTATTGTGTGTTCTTCTGCAAATAAGAGAATAATGGAGGGATGAACAGAAAGGCCAAGTTCCAGAGAATGCTCTAATGAAGATGAGACAGTCAAGCATAAGGAATAATTCTGTAATCTGGACCTTCACTTGGTTTGAGCCATATTAGTATGTATATTTTGTTTGAAACAGGATCTCACTATATTTATATAGCCCTTGCTGGCCTGGAAAGTGCTATGTAAACTGGTCTGGCCTTGAATTTACAAAGATTACAAAGTGCTGGGATTAAAGGCGTTCATCACTGCTAGGCGTGGCTATGCAGGTTTTTAATCCTAGCACTTGGAGACAGAGGCAGGTGGATTCGTGAGTTCGAGGCCAGCCTGTCTTACAGGGTGAGTTCCAGGGCAGCCAGGACTACAAGAGATACTCTGTCTCGAAAAAATGAAAAAACAAAACAAAACAAAACAAACAAAACCAAAGACACTACATACACTCCTTTTTAATCAATGCACTTGGCAGCCTAAAACTCTTAACCTGAAAGTGCTAGGCACACACATCCCTCCTCTAACAGCTCACCTAACAACTTTTTGGCCAACTAGGACTCCCACTTACTCCAAGTAAGTTTCTCTCCTCTTGGCAAATGATCGAAAACTCCCCTTTTTGGTAGGGAAGATAGAAACTGATCTGACTTAACTAGCTTTGGGTGTGTTTCCAATAAGGTAAACTGTAACCTCCAAGTGAACTTTCAGGGGAAATCTATTTACCATCATATGGCTAAGAATAATTGGGCATAAATATGAATAAAATAAAAAATATAATGAAATGGGACAGGCCAGTGTGCAGACTTACATAACCTAATCCTGTCAATCAAAACAGGGACTCATCCATTTGGCTGCGCCTCTTAGTACCCAAACTCCTGCCAACTTTAGATACCATAAAAGTAGCCCCATGCAGTAGTAACCGGGGGCTCTAGAGTATTCTCATTCATGTGGCCAGATGTACAGTGATTATATTTCTGACCTGTTTGATGGTTTCATTTCTGAATTAAGTTTTTTCCCATTGCAAATCTTCATGTGTTTATTTTAATTCCTTGAATAGGATGCCAAACACCAGGTCTAGACCCTGACCACATGCGGCAAGAAAGAGAAAAGGAATAGTAGTGCATGGGTGTTGGAATCTAGTTTAAAAAATACCCAAATTAAAAAAAACAAAAAACAAAAAACCCAAATAGTCTTTTGTCTTCACTATTAATACCCAAACAGTCTTTTGTTTTCACTATTATGACTAATTTTCTCTATCTAGGGTTTTAAATTTCATGACCTATATAAGGACTTTACTTATTTTTGGCAAGGAGATGTAAGAAATTTGTACACTGGACAAAGTAAAGTGCTAAGAATGCTTGGTTTTTGTTTTGTTTGTTTGTTTATGTTGTGCTCTAAAGCAGAGAACTCATACCAAACAAAGGAAATATTTCCCTTAGGGTCTTTGCAAGGCCCCTTGCAGGTACAAATACATAGTCACAGTGGCAAACACAAGGTGACGCAGCTTTATGAACTCTGTTAGAAAATGCTTCCGGGGCATGCTGAATGTTCCCAACAGTGGCATGGCAGAGCAGCAGAAACGGTAGCAAGTGCTCAGACATAACAACACACAAAAAGGTATTGAAACTATCAGAAATACCTGGGGGAAAGTACTTCCTAGGAGCTGAGTGAGAAATATAGGAATTAAGGAAGTGGGAATCTTTTTCATACAGTTAACACTGTAACTACACTGTGTTCTTGGTGCGGGGCTAAGCATTAGATAAAAAGGCATGATTCCAGTTACCAAGGAACTAACTGCCTGTTATCACAGCGAGCACAGGAATGCAGACCACCTAAGAACCTCTGGACATTTTAATGTTTCAATTATTAAAAGAGAAATTTCTTTAGTAGACTGAGAAAGCCCAATAAACCTTGTTGGAGTAGTCTTCTCTGTCTCATTTCAGAAGGAAACTGAGCCCACTGACAGACTCCTAACACCGCCAATCGATTCTTTCCCACTACACCATAACACCTCATTCATAATTTCTTAAGTGTTCACCTCCATCTGGTTTATCTTTCTTCTTCTTCTTTTCTTTTCTTTCTTTCTTTTTCTTTTCTTTCTTTTTTTGGTTTTTTGAGACAGGGCTTCTCTGTGTAGGCCTAGCTGTCCTGGAACTCTCTGTAGACCAGGGTGGCCCTTGAACTCACATAGATCTGCCTGCCTTTACCTCCCTACTGCTAGGACTAAAGGTGTGCATCACCATCGCTCTGCACTGGTTTTTCCACTCACAGCTCACGGGAAATTGTGTAGTACAAACAGAATGGCTGAGAAGCAGACAAACCTGGGGTCTACATTTTATGCCTAATTATACTACCCAGTTTAACACACCAAGGCTGCTTCTAATAAAACACTTCACCATTCTAGAAGAAATTATAATAAACCTATAATCACGTGAATTATAGCTGCTTAGGTTTTGTGTTCTGGTTCAGAATTTTGTACCAAATTATAAGACTACTACTATCAGGGGAGCTAACTAAAGAGAATGAAAACGAAAGTGATAAAAAGAACGTTAACTGAATAGGAAGTCTTGGCAAATAAGACTAAGAGCTTATTTCATCCTACAAGGATTTAACTCGATCTAGTAAAGTATATAATTGAGGATAGGCAGCTTAAAAGTAGATTTTCATAATCTAACAAAGCTCTTAAATCCTAGCTTCTATTTACAAGATGTAAAAACCGTTGCTATTATTAAAGTAGGGAGGGGGTGTGCATATGTGGACGTTAGGGGACACCTCTGTAACTCTTTTCTCTCCCTTCACCTTTACATGCGTTCCAGAGAGTGAACTGAGCCATCTCTCCTGGCCTTATTTATAGTTTTTATATCACTACTACAGTTTGATAAACCTGCTTCTAGAAGGAAGGAGGAATAGGGAAAAATCATCATCATCATCATCATCATCATGAGCAGCAACAGGAATAGTTGGTACCACAGTTTAAACTGGAGGCTGAGACAAGATGACAGTTCAAGGCCAGCTTTGGTTCCGTAACCAATTCTAGGCTAGCCTGAGCGACAGCAAAACAAAGCAAGCAAGCAAACAAACAAACAAAAAAGCTTAAAAACAAATGCCTAAAGCCAGGTGTGATGTGTAATAGCCACAGGCTTGTAAGCCCAGTCCTCCAGAAAGTTGAAACAGGCGTACCCAGACAGTGTATGGACAATCTGAACTACAGAATGAGACGGTTTCAAAACACAAACATCCAATAAAACAAACAAACAAACAAACAAACAAACCCTTACGAAGGACACCTCTGCCTAAATTAAAGGCATACAGATCCACTTCTCATATTTTTAAAGGTGTATACTCATATCTTACTCATTAGTTAAAGAGGAAAACCATGCAAATCATTTTTTTCAATCCTAGAATTCTCTTCACATTGTTAGAAACAAACAAACAGCATTAAAAGCCAAACAAATCAATGCTGAACTGTGAAATAAAGAACACAGACAAGGCAGAGTGCCCAAACAAGTAGTTCACTTCCCACTTTAAACTTCTTAATTAGGCCATCTTGGTCTTGGTAAGCATTTAGAACCGAGTTAACTGAAGAGAGTAAGAACCTAGCATAGTTTCCAGAAATTCAACTCCAGGATAAGGCTAGACGCATTCACTTGCCTGTTACTAAACTTCTCACTTTCTGCTTTAGACAGCTCCTCTGACCATTTCAGGTAACAACGCAGAAGTAAAAAGAAAAAACAAAACAAAACCAACAAAAAAAACCCAACTTTCTCTTTAAAAGTGCTAAAAGCTTTAGCAGCTGGTTATAAACATAATTTTACTTGCTTTTACAGAAATGCTTGAAAGAAAAATCAAAGACCTTAAATGCCAAACTTATGTAAGGGCTATTTGCTTTCAGAAAATATAACAAAGATAAAAAAGAATATGAAATCATTCCTTTTGGCACCACAACATACATACAACAAAACAGAACAACAAAACCAAAACATACCCTTCCCAAATCAAATGCATTTGATGTCTGTAACAAGAAAGAAGAAAATGGCCGGGCATGATGGCACATGCCTTTAATCCCAGCATTTGGGAGGCAGAGGCAGGCAGATCGCTCTGAGTTCGAGGTCAGCCTGGTCTATAAAGCGAGTTCAGGATAGTCAAGGCTAACACAGAGAAACCCTGTCTCAAAACAAACAAACAAACAAACAAAAAAAAAAACAAAACAAGAAAGAAGAAAATGAAAATTCTGGATTTCCTTCAAGGATTCAAAGTAGAAACTAATTCTCAAACATCTTGCAGTCCTGGGGATTAGTCCTAGGGGCAAGTGTGCTACCACTGACCTATGTACCCAACCTGTCTCCTACCTCCCTTTTCATTCCTGAGATAGTTGGAATGCCTTTAATGTCTTTTTGTTGCACCAAGTCTTCCAAGCTGTACTTGAACTTGCTGCAGCCCGGACATACCTTACATTTTTCTATCCTCTTGCCTCAGCTTCCTAAGCAGCTGGGATGATAGGCCTGAGTCACCAGGCCAAGAAAGACTAAAACTATCTTTCATCTTGATTTTTTGTTTGTTTTTGGTTTTTTTTTGAAACAGCCCTGGCTGTTCTGAAGCTCACACTGTAGCTGGCCTTGAACTCACAAAGATCCACCTCCTTCTGCCTCCCTAGTGCTGGGATTAAAGAAGTGCAGCAGCCCCCAGGCTTTCATCTTTTAAGAGTAGTCTGTACTGCTAGGATGGTGGCTCATGACTATAAGCTGGACACCAAGAACCCAGGGACAGAAGGGTCACTTGGAGTTAAGCCTGGGCTACACAGCGTTCCAGATTACCTTGAGTTTCAAAATTCAGAATGTCTCAAAAAAATCAAAATAAGTAAACAAATAAATAATTAGTACATCTCATCAAGGATTACTTGCTTATGAATCCCATTCAATCAGTAAAATCTTTTCTCAAAAAAAAGTTTACCTTCCAAATGCTGAGATCATTACAGGCAGAGGCAGGCAGCCTTTGCCCCTAGCTTTTCTAAATTTTTGAGTCCAGTTAAGATAAATCTAAAGATTAGACGCACACCTTCTCTCTCTTCTCTCTCTCTCTCCCTCCCCCCCTCACCCCTCCCTCCCTCTCTCTCCAGGGTTTCTTTGTGTAGCCGTAGCTGACCTGGAACTCACTCTGTAGACCAGGCTAGACTTAAACTCACAGAGATTTGCCTGCCTCTGCCTCCAGAGTGCTGGGATTAAAGACATGTACCTCCACCACCCAGCAGCCCGTTCTTTCGACTCCTAGATTTAGAAAGGCATGAATGTGTCTGTCAGCTCTGAGGAAAGAATATAATAAAACTACAGGAATCTCAAATTACTAGGGTCTCTCTATGTAGTCCTGGAAGTTACTATGTAGACAAGGCTGGCCTGGAACTCACAGACATATACCTGCTTCTGCCTCCTTAGTGCTGAGATTAAAAGCATGCATCACCGTGCCCAGCTCAAATCATAAGGGCTTTACCATATCATGATGCTTCATTAGCTACGATAAAGACAATGTAATTGATTAAAAAAAAAAAAAAAAAAAAGAACTCTATTCAACCCAGCGTTGTGGGTTCAGCTATAATCCCAGCACATGGCAGGCAGAGGCATCAGGCCAAACTGGAGCCCAATCCAACCTACAGAGCAAGTTCCAGATCAGCTAGGGATACATAGCAAGACTCTGTCCCCCTCCACCCCCCAAAAAAAGCTCTTTACTAAAATAGGAAGTACTTCTAGGGCAGACTTACTTATTAGGATTTGCTTGTTCCATCATTAGAAGTAAGTAGCAGAGCTAAGTATGACGGTTTATGCCTACAACAGCAGTACTGAGAGGTGGAGACAGGCAGATTAGGGGTTGGGGTCATTCTTGGCTATACAGTGAGTTTGAGGCTTACATGAGCCATACAAGACCCTCTCCAGAAAGGGAATAAGATTCCACTCTAACTTGATATTATGTGAACCGGAAGTATTGCCTCAGAATAAACATTGTTACAGTTTCCTTTCTAGTGTTAGTTTTAGATATGTCTTTTTTGTTCCTAAGTCCTTTAACATTTATGATGCTCAATGTCCAAATAAAAGAAACCAAGGCTAAAAAGTATTTTTTGGTGGCTGTTAGTTTTTTGTGATGCTGAAGTTCAAACACAGGCCACTGCACATGGCAAGTGCCTTACCAACAAGCTGCCATCCTAGCCCCTGTCAAGTCGTTTGTAACAGTGATAAGCATCCTTTTCAGGATTTAAAGATGGTGGCCCATATACAAACAGATATGTTAAATTATTCTTTATGGAGAAGTGATCAAAAATAGTCTGGTCCCCCTCAACAATCTCCAGTCTTTTTTTCTATTACAAGAACCCAAGAAGATTTTATAGAACACTGGAGGGCGCATACTTTTTAACAGTCACAGCAGAAACAAAAGACACACTCTTGTCCCATAAGGAGTTAGCTAGTGAGACCGTTCTGACTTCTAGCAACCCTATGATGCTGTGTTTACTGAAGATCTGGACACACTTCTTTCCTTTTTGGACAAACTGATTTGCAAATGTATGCTGTCGTCAGAAAAAGTTATTCCATCTGATTTAGAACTCACTCTTGTATTTAAAACACCTTTAAAGAGCTAAGCACACAAACCACAGTCTGACAAAGCCAGTTATAAAGCACTACAGTAGGTCATCAAAACGGGTTGGATGCTTCGTCTAAACTGAATGTGTTAAAATTTCTGGAATTGGAAAAAAAAAAGTCTACTGGCTACTTCTCACTGCTTAACAGGAAGTAAAAAAACTACTCTGAAAAAAAAAATTACAGTTAAGAAGATTAAGACAGAAGGGATGGTGTCACCTTGGGGCCAAACGTGCACACAAGAGAGCATCAGCAAGAATAAAGGTGCTGATCAAATTGTTAAGCAAACGCCCTGCCTGAGGTTTACTGATTTATTTATTTATTTATTTTTAATCGAATTAGTTCAATCGCCAGGAGCTGAGAAATGATGAGGGTATGTAGTTAGGTGGACCGACAACACCGGAGGACCTCTCCCCTGTCAAGAAGTCCTAACAGCAAAATCACTTCCTGAAGAAGGAGGGGCAAATGGGAAGTTAAGAAGGCCACTCTGATCAGGAAGTGACTCGTTCTAAACTAACCCCAATCACACCTCTAAATGGGGGAAGGGGTGAGCCCCAACAGCCAAAGGCGGTAAAATAACTGCTGCCTGACACGTCCCGACGTCACCATCGCCTCCTCTCTTGTAATTACAGAATAGACTCTCCAGTCAAAAGTTGATCAGTTAAAGTGTCTCTTCTTTGAAGGAAGGCTGTGCTCGGTCCAGAATGACAAGAAGAGTTGAGGAACGGAGAACCGTGAGGCAAAGGAAAGCCCCTTCAAGGAAGGAAGCGTCCCGGGTGCAGAGGAAATACGCCAGACCCTGGAAACGGCTCTTTTTCCTGGGGACACCGCCAGGCTTCCCAATGTTGCCGGCTCGTACCCCTGGGCCCCGTCGGGGGTGGAGGTAAAAAAGAGAGGCGGACCCCTTACCTTCTCCTCATCCGACACCCGATCCTCGAAGTCGGCCATCTTGGCTGCTCTGGCCCAGCCCGGCGGCCCGCGCGAGGCAGGCCGGGAAGGAAGCTGAGTGGTGGAATCACCGCGGGGGCCGTCGGAAGGACCCGCCCGGAAGCTCCGGCCAAGAGGGCGCCATGTCAGTTCCGTGCGGGCGGGACAGCCTAGCGTGGGAGCGCTCTAGGAAGTGGCTTCGCCCTCAAGGCTCTAGCCATCTTAGCTTCTTTCTCACTGAGTTCCAGTCACTTTCCCCATTCATCCTGGAAGCTTGATGGCGTGTCTCGATTGTCCCTGACGCCCGGGCTCCCTCTGGTCAAGTAGCAGTAGCTACAACCTCTTAAGTTTTCCTTGGTCCCCGCTGGTCTCGTAGGCAGCCGAGTGCAGTGCACTAAGAGCTGCTCTGCTCTAGGAGACACTAGTACTCTTCCGACCCCGGAAAGGTGACTCTCAACCTCGTGTGGAACCAAACTCACTTCCCTCCAGCGCCACATTGAGTCCGTTTCCTGCAGAATAAGTGTTACCATCTGGTCCTTCCCCGCCCTCCTAGAGGACTAGGCAGCCCCTCCGTCGGCCACCGCGCTCCGTCACATTCCTCATTACTGTCCGGTTGCTCAGGACTCAGCCTCGGCAGTAGCCAGCTCCAAGTCCGCCACTATCCCAGGATTCCCAACTCCGGGTTTCCTGCCCTTCTCCCCTCCCAGGTCCCCGGCGCCTGCCGGAGCCGCAAGATGGCGGACGGAGACTACTTCGCGGAAGCCGCGCGGGCCGTGGGGTGTCCTCATGCACCTGTTCCCGGCTTGGGCCTCGGCCCGCCGCTGGGCTGGAAAGAGCGGGTGAAGGCCGGGCTGGCGAACTCGGGGTCCACGCTGTGGTTCCTGGCGGGGCTGGGGCTGCTTTACGCTCTGAGGGTCCCGCTGAGGCTGTGTGACAACGTGACAGCGGGTGAGAGGCCCAAACCTCCTCCTAGCCGGTCGGGGACAAGCGCCCAAGATGAGAGATTCTCAGGGAGTCATGGAGGGCTTTGCAGAAGGAATTGGTGTTGCATGTTCCAGTGGGCTGGTTATTTATTTATTTATTTATTTATTTATTTATTTATTTATTTATTTATTTATTTATTCTTTCCTCTTGGGACACAACAACCGGGCAGCTGATTGTCAAACCTGTGCTGCAGTTTACCGGCCCCTCCCTAGAGCTCGGAAGGTTCGCCCTCTCTGTTCTGTCTGCGTTACCGCAGGAAAAGCTCTACCTGACAAGCTGCAAGCTTCAGGGAGTAAGCCGGAAGAGAGTATTTCCAGATATGGACACACAGTTTATATGCATTCTTATCATTTGCAGAGCCCCTTGAAAGTCGTACTTTTTAGTCTCCGGCTGTCTAATTTAAAGAACCCACACCCAGAAAATGAAGATAAGCACATCTCTAATAAAGGATAGAAAATAATATGATTTTAGTGGACCATACTTTTATTTTAAGACAGATCTATTAAGCAGCGTCTTTTGTAATATTTTTAGCCTTCAGACTTTATCGTGAATAATAAAATAGTGCAGGAGAGGGGAGAGAAACACAAACAACAGCGGGTTTGTTTAATATGTTCCTTCAGCATTTGCACAATGTTATGTTGCCTGGGGCTAAAGATAAAGACTTGTAAGCAGTGTTGATCCATGTGGATTCTGCAAATATTTTTTATGATGTTATTGCAGTATTTCTTTCTGCAGCCCCAAAAGAAGATGGACCTATTTCTATTAGATGATGATGATTCTATTAATTTTTTTCCCCTTGAGAAGGCATTGGTCTCCTTTTTCTTTTCCATGAGATGACATGAAAGACTGGGCTAATGCTCTAAAATACTTTGGATATTTTAGAGGATAGGTACCACATACCTAACTAATTTGTCTGTAATGGGTGGATGAAGTATTTAATGGTAGTTGGCATGCTCCTTAAAATGCCATTCATTGAGTTTGTCATGTATTTTTCTTCTTATTGTTGTTGCTTTGAGGCCAGGATGTAGCCAAGACTAGCCTTCAGCTCTTGATCCTTTGAGCACCATTTCTTATATGGTGGAATTAGAGCCATATACCATCTAGCTTAGCTTAAAAATATGTTTTTAAACACTGTCTCTCTGTGTAGTCCAGGATATCCTAAGTTGGAGACCTTCCTGCCTCAGCCTCCAGAAGGCTAGCATTGCAGGCCTGAACTACCAAGCCCGCTCACTTCGGTTTTATTGTCTACGTTTTAACTACATATACCATTTAGATGAAAGCAGTTGGCCACTGCAAATTTTTTGTTTCTTTTAAAACTCAAAAATTGGGGCTGGCAATGTAGCTTGATGGGTAGAGTACTTCCATAGTATGCAGGAAGCTGTGGGGTTCAACCCTCAGCACCCAATAAGTCAGGAATGTTAGTGCATGCCTGTGATCCCAGTAATTGGGAGGTAGATACAGGAATGTCGGTCGTTCAAGGTTTTCCTCAGCTGCATAGTAAGTTTGAGACCAGCCTGGACCACTGTATTAGACCACTTTATAAAAGTGTGTTTAGCTTAGCTTTCTATTCTTATATATTTGCTAAAGTTCTAGTCTAAATTATGGCTCGTATTTTACATTTTTAGGAAATAAGGCTAAATTACCTCCTTTTGACTTCTAATTTTCTTTCTTTCTTTTTTTCATTTTTCCTTTCTTTGACCCTAGAGATTGCTCCTAGGGCCATGTACATACTAAGCCTCATTATGATTTACTTACTTAACTAAACAACATTGTAAAACCCCACTTTTATATGCATGAGAAGATTCTGAAGACCTGAAACAATGGGGATTTAAAGTAACTTTTAAAAATGTATACCTTTTTTGTTTTTATAACTTTGTCAAATGAATTTCACTTGAGATATTAATATAGATGGCTATTAACTTAGGGTGGTCAGCTTAGAATTTTTGAGCTTTCCAATGGTGGAAAAGCTGTCTGCATACAGTAGAACTTTTGAATTTTGATCTTTCCCAAGCTAGCAACATGATGTCCATGATGCTGGGCAGTAGCAGCAAGCCACTGTCTCCCACTGTCCATTCATATGATGTGTAAACAACCAGTGCTATCCAAGGCATTATGTTGCCAAGCTATGGCAGTTGGAAGGTTAGAGCTGTCACTTACATTTTCTACTTGGCAATGTTTTCAATTTATAGTCTTACTTGGACATAGCCAGGAGTCAACCATTTGGACTACTTACCTCTTTCCATCTAAAGATCCTTGCATAATTGCAATGTTCTTCAAATTTGTACCTTGTAAAAACCTTGTTTTCTCTTTTAACAGTGACAGGATTCTTAAGTTCATTGACACCCAAGTTCTATGTGGCACTCACAGGGACATCTTCTTTGATATCTGGACTAATATTTGTAAGTAGTTCTATTTTCTTATCTCTGTTTTGGTACTCATTTAAAGATCATTTATGTATTTACGAATTTGTGTTTGTCAGCATTTCCAAAATATGTTTGATAGTTGGAAAAAAGTTATCTAAAGAAACTAGTTTGAGAAGTACCATCTTCTCGTCTCTTCTTTTAGCGCGGGATACTTATTATCTAATTAGGTTTGTTTTTGAGATCTGACCTCATCATGTAGCCTGATGGCCTTGAATGCAAGGCTGTTCTCCTGAACCTACTTCCCCAGTGCTGGGATTGCAGGGGTGAGTCACCGTACCCAGCTTCATTGATTGTGTATTAAAAACTTGTATCCAGCGATGGCAGCTGGCTTAGCAGGTAAAGATGCTCGCTGCCGTGCCTGGCTGATGACGCAAGTTTAATCTCTTGGACACATGGTGGAAAGAGGAGCGCCAGCTCCAGACCTGTGTACTTGTACGTTCACACAAACACAAGTGCAATGCTTAAAAAGACCTGTATACTCTAATCAGGGGAGGGTTGGCTGAGATGGATTACATGTTCAATGTTCAAAGGGCCTACATTATTATTTCGTAATGATGAGGGACTGGGGAGATGGCTTAGTCAGTAAAATGCTTGCCACATCAATGTGGCGATCTGGGCTCAGATCCCCAGTACTCACATAAAAAGTTAAGGATGCTTGCGTGCCTGTTATCCCAGCTCTGGGAGGTGGAGACAAGAGGGTCCCTGGGACTTGCTCCCAGCTAAACCAGCCAAATGAGTGAGCTCCAGATTTAGTGAGAGAGTGATTGAAGAGACACTTGACCTCCACACAGGTCATATACATGCACAAATATGTAAGCATCTGTCCTTCATACTGGAAGTAATGAAATGGGTTTTTCTATAACTACTGTTATCTAATTTTATGATTTTTAAAATGGTTCCAAGAGAATCTGAATATACGGAATTTATTTACATTAAAAACAGGATCTCTTGTAAGTTGGTTGAACCTATACTGTAGTCCAGGGCAGCCTTGACAGCCCGGTCTTCTTCCTTTTGCTGCGCAACTAGAACCCATTACATCCCGTTTCTGCAGTGCTGGAACCAGAACCTGGGGCCCTGAGTATAGCAGGCAAGCACTTTACAAATGAACTGCATCCCCAGCCCCTGAATATGCAGGCTTTGCGTGAAATCTTGCAAGGATTCAATCTTGACAGCATTGGGCAGACTATAGCTTATGTCTGGAATTTAGTCTCCACTTACCCTGAGCCCCAGCTTCCTCTGGGGCTATTGTAAGCCGTGTTCTTCATTGACATCTCTAGCGTCTGGCTTTTCTTATTGTATGCTTTTGGAACAGTCTGCTATAGATAAAAGTGTGAAATATTTATTGTGCTGTTGTTTTCTGTTCTTTTTTCTCATCTGTAGGTGGTGCTGTATAGCTTTAGTTGAAATTGTAGTTTTTCTTTGACCTTTTTTAATCTTTGAGATAAGGTCTCAAAATAGAGAGTTTACTTTGTGTTTATGAGTGATAAGCCACAGAAATACAATTAATAAATGTCCTGATTTTTAAATACTTCAGCCTAGAGAAGAACTTGTCTCAAGCCTTGTTAATAGCATTGTTAAACAGTAGACCAGTACTTTTTGGCTCAGAAAGCACTTTCTTAGGATTCTTGTTAATAAAATTTACTAGGTGAGGAGACTGAGGCTCTGAGATGTTAGAGACTATTTAGAGACTTGCTAATACACACAGTTAATAAACAGTATATCTGGCGTGAACTTTGATCCTATTAGTGTTATTTGCTTTAAAATGGTCTTGAATTATGCTACAGATGGAACTAATGCCAAGGAAACATGAAGAGTTATGTTATAGATTAGACACCCCTCTTTCTTTTAATTTTCTAAAAAAAAAAAAAAGATTTATTTATTTATTATGTTTACAATGTTCTGCCTACGTGTATGCCTGCAGGCCAGAAGGAACCATATCTCATATTAGATGGTTATCAGCCACCCATGTGGTTGCTGGGAATTGAACTCAGGACCTTTGGAAGAACAGGCAGTGCTCTTTATCTCTGAGCCATCTCTCTAGACTTTCTTTCTTTATTGAAACTTCCCACTACGTATCCTGAGCTGGCCTGGAGTTTATGGTCCTCCTGCCTCTGACTCCTAAGAGTTGAGAGTAAAGGCATAGGCTATCGCATCTGACTCATTCTTAGGATTCTTTAGTGCCTTTAAGGAGTGGAGAGTATTGCCTAATCTTGTCTAAACTTCATGATAAATCCATAAGAAAGGTATTTCACTTTTCCGTGGCATCTGTGCTTAGGAAATCTTGGATTTGGGTTTTTTCTTCTGCTTACTCCCTCACCCACCCAAGAACAGATTATACATTTAAAGTGCTGAATTGAATAGGAACATCTCTTTTATTTCTGTTTATGAATTGCATTTTAAGTGAAAACTGTTTCTCTGTGTTATAGATATTTGAATGGTGGTACTTCCATAAGCATGGCACATCCTTTATTGAGCAAGTCTCTATCAGCCATTTGCGCCCTCTGATGGGAGGAACAGAGAGTAGCATTTCAGAGCCGGGTTCTCCTGCCAGCAACAGAGAAAGCGAAACCCTCAGACACCACCATCTATCAGGTGATTATTCTTTTGGTGTTTTCAGAGCTGTATAATTAAGATTGATTTCAAAGCCGGACTTGGTGGTGCATGCCTTTAATCCCAGCACTCGGGAGGCAGAGAGGCAGGCGGATCTCTGTGAGTTCAAGGCCAGCCTGATCTACAAAGGGAGTTCAGGACCTCCAAGGATACACAGAGAGACCCTGTCTCGGAAAACAAAACAAAGATTGATTTCATTACAGAGGATAAGAAAATCAGTCCCAGAACAGCAGAGTACAGTAGTTTGTGAGTTTATATGATGTTAGGAGACAGGGGCTCCAGGAGGTGATCAGATCATGAAGGAAGAACTCTCATGGATAGAATTAGTGTCCCAAGGGGAGAGACCCCAGAGAGCTACTTACTCCTGTCACTTTATGAGAGCCATTCACAAACCAGAAAGCAAGTCTTCAGTGCCTAGTACTAGGCATTAAAGCTTCCAGCACCTCGGATGTGGATTTGCCAGCCGCCAAAAGTATAAGAAATACATTTCTGTTGTTCTTATTATACTCAATTTGTGGTGTTTTGTCATAATAGTCCAAGTAGAATAAAACTCAGAGGCAGACTTCTTTCCTGTAAATGAGGTGGCCCATGTGTAGCGTAGAGCTTGGTTGTAATCAGAGTTTAAGCCTAGCCTGTCATCTCCAGACACAGCTGTTGGTTTATCTATTGAGACAGCGTTTCACCATGTAGCCCTGGCTGGCCTGGCACTCTATATTTCTTCGCCTCCGCCTGCAGAGAGTAAAGGGGTGCACCACGGTGCTCTGCCAGATGCAGTTTTTAACTTGTGGTCCAAGGCACTTGTTCTGGTTTTAGCCATGTCTACCTTTTATTCAGTAGGAAAAAGAAAAACTCCCACTTCTCCTAACTTACCTTATACTGCTCAGAAACGCCTAACCTGAGCCAGGCCCTTGTTCAGCTCCCAGCACCACCAAACACAAAGGGTCAAACATGAATTCCAGCATGTGGGAGATTGAGGCAGAAAGTCATCCTTATCCTTAGCTAGGCTCCAGCAATGTTGGGCTTCATGTGAGAGGGTAAAGGTTGAATGACATCATGAAGGTGAACACGCAATCTAATAGGATGTTGTAAGGAGAGAGGGCAGAGTATTCTCCCTCTCACTACCACTCGAAGACAGCAGAACAGCACCATCTCTAAGCCTGTCTAGAGGCTGGAGGACTTTGAGATGCATGCCAGAAACACAGATAGTTCAAGTGCTGTGATTACAGATGTGAACCACCATGACAGTCATCTTATGTAGTCTTTCTTCTAACCCTTACTCTGTGTGCTACGCTAAGCAGACTGTACAGTTTGTGTGTGTGTGTGTGTGTGTGTGTGTGTGTGTGTGTGTGTGTGTGTGTTTGTACACGCACGTGCACATAGGTGTGCTCATACATGCATTACTAGAATGGCCGGCTATCAAGTCCCCAGGTTCTGCCTGTCTTCACCTCCCTAGCATAGAATTACAGAAGTGTGCAGCCTCTTCCGGCTTCTGTGCAGGTGCTAGGGAGCCACTCGGGGCCACATGCTTGTGCAGCAAACACTTTACACACCCAGCCATCTCTCTAGCTTTATACTGCCTCAGCTTAGAGTGTTCTGTGTCTGGAAATGTCTTCTTTTAGGCTTTTTTGGTTGTTGTTTGTTTTTTAATATGCATTTGTGTTTTGCCTGCATGTATGTCTGTGTAAGGGTCTCAGAAGTCCTGGAACTGAAGTTACAGACAGGTATGAGCTGCTATGTGATTACTGAGAATTGCCATGTGGTTGCTGGGGAACTGAACCCAAGTCCTCTGGAAGAGTAGCCGGCAGCCAGGGAGCATCTTTCCAGTCCCAAGTCTTTTAGGCTTTTAATGTTAGTTCAAATGTTACTTGCTCTGTAAAATCTTCTGTGGTAGACCACTTTTTTTGACGGGGGCGGGGGGCAAGTCTTAGAATAAAACAACTCTAGCATAGTACATGTTTCATAGTTCAGGTGGTTGTTTACATGACTAATTCTCAGGCTATGCAAGTTAGTTCCAGAAGCTGTGATAGGATCTGGGCTTATAAGAGTGGATGGACTAAGGGATACGTACCATGAAAAACTTTACTTACCAAGAAAGTGGGTCAGAGGAGAGGACATCCTATTGAGACTTTAGGCGAGAGTAGCATGGAAGAAAGGGGAAATAGTAGGACCCACAGGGTCCTGGAAAGCTACAAGAAGAACTTTATGACAGGCAGATCTGGGTCCTGGGGTCCTCCTCAAACTAAGGCACCAGCCAAGGAGAATATAGGCAGTAAGCTTCGAACCTCTACCAAGACCTAGCCCGACGAACAGGATATTCTCCACCGTTGAGTGGAGAGTGAGATCTGACTCTCACATGAACTCTGGTGCCACTTTTCTGACCACGTCCCCTGCATGGGGAGACCTGGTGGCACTCAGAAGAAGGATAGCAAGTTACCAAGAAGGGACTCGATAGTCTAAGAGGCATATATAGGGGGAGGAGGTCTCCCTCAGTCACAGACATAGGAGAGGGGAGAAGGGGGGAAGTGGGAGGGAGGGAAGAATGGGAGGAAACAGGGGAAGGGCTAACAATCGAGATGTAATATGAATAAATTAATAAAATTAATTTAAAAAATTAAGAGTGAATGGACTTATAGTAGGTCCTATTTTAGAGAGGAAACTGAAAAGCAGCTGATAGCATATTGTTACACAGTAAGAGTTGTAACTAAATTTATAAACAAAATGCTGTTAAGGCAGAAATACTACAATAACTTCCAGAGAGTAAGGGTGGCTTGTACTCCTTTATATAGTGACTGGCACTATATTTAGAGCACAGAATTAACAGTAAGTGCTGGTTCGTGAAAACGTACCTGTATTTGGTTAAACTAATCTTCCCTCTTGTTTTTCAGAGTGCAAGGTCTGGAGAAACCCTTTAAACCTCTTCAGAGGAGCAGAATACAGAAGGTAAGCCGGTCGCCTTCACGGTGAGCACGCTGTGGGTCTTAGAGTAAAAGGTCTGTGGGATACCTGTCTCTATAAATGTGTCACAGCCTCTGCTCATTGGAGATACTCACTATATTGAAGTGAATGGTTAGTTCAATAGTAAGTATCATCTTGACTGTGTTTCCCCTTTTTTTTTAAATATAAAAGCAAATAACAAATATTTAAAATTCATTCTTGGACATTTTCATGGTGTATATAATACACATGGTCAGGCTCACCCTCCATCTTGTCTTGCCTTCTTCTTCCCTCTAAGTTTCAGTTCTGCTCCCATGTGCTTTTTTTTCATGTCTCCTGCAACCCTTGGCTGCCATTAGCTCCCCTGGGCAGAACAGGCCACGAGCCCTCTCCCATCTATGACTGAAAGTTTACTGGCTCAGTCTTATGCAGGGCCTGTGCAGGCAGCTGGAGTTGTTGTGAGTTCATGAATGTCATGGCCTTGCCGTACCCATAAGACAACAGCGCCCAGGCCCCTCCCTGTCGTTCATCTTACAGGTTTTTCTGCCTTTTCTGTGATAGAGGTGTTGAGGCTTCCCCCTCCTCCTCTTCTCCTTCTCCTCCTCCACTTCCTCCTTCTCCTCTTCCTCCTCCTCTTCTTCTTCTGCTTCTATTTTTGTTTTGAGGTAGGGGATGACTATCTTGGAACTTTTATATATACCAAGTTGGTCTTGAATTCACAGAGATCCATCTGTCTCTGCTACATCAGAGTGCATTTGCTAACCATGACTGTTTTTTGCTTCTTTGTTTTGTTTTGTTTTGTTCTTGTTTTGAGATAAAATGTCTCTATATACCCCTGACTGTCCTGTAACTCAATATGTAGACCAAGCTGGCCTCAATCTTACAGAGATATGCCTGCTTCTACTTTCCTAATGCTGGGATTAAAGTTATGTACCACCATGCCCAGCCTTTGCTGTTGTTGTTGTTGTTGTTTTTAAAACAGGGTCTCCTGTAGCCTTGTATAGCACCCATTTCTTATAAATCTTTACAAGAGATGTCTTAGTATTTGAAACATTTATGCTTAGTATCTAGTTTTCAGAACATTTTACAAAATAACTTACTGGTTTATTTTGTTTTTGAGCTAGGTTCCATTTTGTAACTCAGGCTATCTTGAAATTTGTTATGTGGCTCAGGCTGGCCTCAAACTCAGGCATGAGCCACCAGGTCAGGCTGAACAATTTATTCTTTTTTGTTTTATTATTTTTTTTAATGTTTTATTATTGAACCATAGAGTAGTACTTTTTTTTTTTAACCCCTTAAGGATATAATAAGCTTTAAAACACTCTGAACTAGAACTTGTAGTTACTTATTTTTAAAGCTTAAGTGTCTTTTGTAGCAACTGAAACATCTTATGTTTGCTACAGATATACTTGGGTGACTGGCAAAGAGCCACTTACTTACTATGACATGAACTTGTCTGCCCAGGATCACCAGACCTTTTTTACCTGTGAAACAGACTTTTTACGTCCTTCAGACACAGGTATGTATTCATGCTACAGACAGTGATTGTGAAAATTATTTCAAGTGTTCTCTAAAGCTATTTATGATACTATACAGTTACTTGGCTTGGAGTTATGTACATTATAGATAAGAAATTCAGATTAAAGTAAATTATGGTTATAAATGAAATTAGTGACTATTTTATAAGAATTTAAAATGTTTTATGTGACTTTATTACTTAAAACAATGTCAGAACCAGATGGTGGTGGCATATGCCTTTAATCCCAGCACGCTGGAGGCAAAGGCAGGTGGATCTCTTTGAGGCCAGCCTGGTCTATAGGGCTAGTTCCAGGACAACTAAAGGTACATGAAGAAACCCTATATTTAAAAAAAAAAATTAAGATCAAATATAGCAGGAAATAGTATACATTGCTCTGGTCTGGGAAACAATTACCTGACAGTAGAGCATGGCCTGGGGAGATAGCCCAGTGAGTAAAGTGTTTCATGTGCAAGTCCGATAACTTGAGTTCAGGGCTCTAGAGCCTGTGTAAAGTTGGACACGGCATTGCACAGGCCTGTAATCCCCACACTCCCGTGTGGAGGTGAGAGACAGAGATGGGAGAATCCACAGATGCTCAAGAGCCAGCTAGAACAACTAGACCCTGTCACAAGCAATGTGGAAGGGGGGAACAGCATCCAAGATTGTCCTCTGACCTCGGCACGTGGACTCATGCACACACACGCGCGCGCGCACGCCCCCCCACACACACACACGGGGAGAGAGAAAGGGAGAGAGGGGGTAAAATGAAAATGAGGAATGATATGCAGAGGAAACATAGGGTCTGTTTTGTTCTAGTCAAAAGCAGAGATTCGTGTAAAGTGACAGTTTGTAGGAATGTCCATGTTGGGGTCTCTCTAAGCTGTTCCCTGCCTCACACAGTATTATGTGGGCTGGGGTACTGCTTAGTGGTGGGAGGCTTTCCTGGCCTTTGTGAAGCCCTGGGTCTGCGAGCCAGCACCAGGGAGTGGCAAAGGGAGTGTGTAACCTAAAGACAGTGTCATTTCCCCAACTTTTGTCTACTTTGACTACCTTTGCTCTATCTGTGATGAATGACCAGTCAAATTCTTTAAGATGAATCTCTGAAAGCTCATATAATATAGTGTATGTTTATATATTCTTTAGTGAGGTTATGAATGAGTGGATAAATGGATGGATGGATGGCAGGCATTGGTATCACACACTTAAGTAATTTCATTAATAATAATTAACACATGGACACCATGTGTACTAATGTGATCTTTCCAATTACACTATGAGGTAAGATCTATTACCAGGCCCCTTTGAAAAAGAAGCAGCTAAGCTGGATGTGTATGCCTATAATCCCAGTACTCTGCAGACTTAAGCAGGAGGATTGTCTGCAGTTCAAGACCAGCTGGGCTATACAGTCCTAGGTCAACATGGGCTACAGTGTGAGGCTGTCTCAAGCCCAGATGAATGAATGACGAATGATGAATAAGTGAACAGGAACTGAGGGAAAGGGAGGCTGGGTAGCATGCCCCTCACAGTCAGTAAGCGACAAAGCTGCACTTCAAACTCAGTGACGGCTCCAAACCACGCACTGTTCCTGTTTCAACTGGCTACATTGGGGGAAAGGATGCAGCAGTGAAGGTCTGAAGAAACCAGTTTCTTAGCATTGAAGTGAGTGCATTGTATTACATTGTTGCTGAATAAAATATGCTAAAGGTGGTGGCAGCAGGAAAAACAAGGATATTTTACAAAGTTTATAAGCTGGTTTAGTTACAAATAGAGAAGAAAATTGCTTTATGTGTGAATGCTTACTGTTCACGGTCACAGCAAAAGTATGTGGAAAATTGCATATAGGGAAATTACAGTAGAGCGTCGACATCGTCCATTAACGAGAGGAGCTGAGCCGCTGTGGCAGCCGGGTCTCATGTCCCTCTCACAGACTGAATGCAAACATCAGAAAGCTCCTCAGACAGCGCTGATGGCTTTTAAATCATTTCTCTTTGAACAGTTCCACAGACAATTTGGAAAATCTGGGTGCCTTTTCACACATTTTAAGCTTCACATCATAAGGTTAAATAATTGCAAAGAATATAATTTTTGGCATACTAGAAAATATATACATTTAAAAAATAAGCCAGTATTCCCTATATTTGAATGTATACCATGAAAGTCAGAAAGTTTTACACGTGTGTGCATGCCAGAACAGATGCTTGCATGCCAAGCACGTATTTTATCACTGAACTGTACGTAAGAATTTGATAACAACCATTTTTTTCATTGAAAGCTATATGAACAAACACTCTAACAATAGTAAACCTTATACAAATCTTTTTAGTTTTTGTGAATGGGTCTTGCTATGTAGTCCAGATTGGCTCACATTTGAGAACTTCCTGCCTTAGCCTCCCACATGCTTGAAATTGCAAGAATACACCAGTGTAAGTTCCTTTCTTCTTGAATGCTTTATGTATATATAAAATTTTATAATTATTTTTCCTTGAGAGTCTTTTAGTGTTCTTACAACTTTTCCACAATAGTCATTTTATATAAATTAAAATTTTTAAATTATATTTAGCCATAAGATTCTGAATATCATAATGTATTTCTTCTTCTTTGTGTTTTTTTGAGATGGGTCTCACTATATAGCTCTGGCTGTCCTGGAACTCATTATATAGAACAGGCTAGCCTTGAATTCACAGAGGTCCACTTGTCTCTGCCTCCCAAGTACTGAAATTAAAGGAGTGTGCCATCACATTATACTATTATGACATATTTTAATTAAATTCTTATCAAATCTTTCACAGCTATATATTTAGCTCTTTTTTCTCTCTTTAGAATATGCCCTTTAAGGACCTAGTTGGGTGTCTTCATTGTCAGTCCAGTCAATCATATCATCCTGACAGAGAAATCTAACCCCATTCTCCATCTTTCAGTTCAGTTAAACTTATCAGTGTCTCCATCTTAACCATTTCTCTATGTGTGAGATTTTTGCTTGTTTTTGTTTTGCAAAGCAGTTTCTTTTCTGTAGCCCAAGTGGTCCTCAGCTAGGTTTCTAGCTATGAACTGTGAAACCTGGCTCTGGATTAAGATCCTGAGAAGAAAGATGAACTTTTTTGAGCTTTGCCTAATGCTTGTCACTTGCCAGATTAAAGTGCCACTGCTTTCATTATTCCTTGCCAGCACACTCTTTGACTTCCTGTAAGGACCTTCCCTTAGGAATAATGCATTTTTAAAATAACTGAGGAGGAGTGCTAATGGGACTAACAAAAATGGTTACCACTCTTTAGGTCAAAGCATCTAGGAGCCAAATATTCTATTTCTGTTTATTTATTTAGTGTTCATTTTTAAAAGATTCTCAGGTAGCCCAGGCTGGTGGCTTTAAATTCCCTACATAGTGACGATGGCCTTGAGTTTTTGATCTTTCTGCCTTTATCTGAGTGCTAGGATTGCACCAGTTGGTCGGTGAATGCAGGCCTTTGTGCAGGCCAGGCAGCCGTTCTACCAAGGAAGCTACATCCTCAGTGAGGAAGGATATTGTTCCTCACTGCGGAGTTTTGCTGCTCAAAGAAAAGGAAAAAGCAGGAATCCTTATTTTCAGGAGCCTTGATTTAGGATGACTGTCCTCTGCCACATTCATGCCTGTAATCCTAATATTTGGAAGGCTGAGGCAGGAGAATTTTAACTTTACCTCAAAAATGATCAAAAAAAGTCTATACCCCACCTCCCAAACTGACTGCTCCAAATCTGAATGCATTGTACTCTTGACATGTAGAAGTTTTGAGCCGTCCATATGCACTGAATCTGGGAAGATTTGGAATAGCTAAGGGCCAAGCCTTTCTTTTGTAAGCTAGAAGTGAGTACACCTCTCAAGAGAGGGGGTTAGGGATCATGGCTCTGTAGGAAAGGATAAATAGGCTAGTCAGGGGAGCTTTCCTCTGCATTCTGCCAGTTATAGGAAAGAGTCATGGACATTTTAATAAGCCCAGGCTTTTGACAGCTTTTTTCTTAAGACCACGTACATCATTTTGGTCCTTGTAGTTTTATGTACTTCCAGAGGTACGTGCAATCTAGTTAAATTCTGAACTCACAGGTAGACTTTGCTGAGTGTGAATTCAGAATGATCTGTCAGTTTCACATAAAGGCAGTGATTTACATCAGCGTAGTTCTATAGTAGCAAAGGCACACATGCACATAGGTGAGATGGGCACGTCTCCCGTGACCTGTTGTCGTCAGTGGTCGTCGTGTTAGTAGACGTCTCTCTCATCTAGCTGACTTGCTGGTTTGATCTGAGAATAAGCAGGCCCTCAAGGGCTGCGCAGCAGTGTGCTCTGAAGGATCTGTTTTCACTGTGGACATTTGGACATCAGGATGTGAGCTGAGCTGTAGATACTGTTGTCCCAGCAGCTAAAGACGCTGAGGTAGGAGGGTGGCAGAGCGCTGGGAAACATGGGTGACCCTGTCTCAGAAACCAAAACAAAACACTAAATACACAAAAATACCCAGGAGATTTCTCACTAGTGTCTAGATTTATACTCGATGGAAGTTGGGAAATGGGAGTGGGTCTGTGTGCCACTGGGTGGTCAGCGGCCGCTCTGCTGTTTACACAGCGCATGTGCTCTTGGCACTTTGTTCCCCTGGGACTTTGTAGACATTTATATCTGTGGGCCCTGACCTGCAGATAGGTGTAGCTCTCTTCTGTGCTTATTAGAATATTGTAAATATTAATTGAAAAATAGATAAGTCTGAATGAATTGAGTTTTTATGTATGTTTTAATTATTTTAAGCATATCCTGAGCTCTTAGCAGTATTGAATAATAAATCAGTATTTTGATTTAAATTATTCTTAGGCCTTGTTTTTTTTTTTTTTTTTTAATACATTTTTAAAAACTTGTATCTTCCCCTTTCACTTTAGACTTAGGAGTGCCTTGGTTGTGAAGAACAGTCTTGAAAGGCAGGAATGATGGAGGATTTCAAAGTGCAAGAATCAGAAAAAGATGCCTAGAGATGGATTGCATAGACTCATTAGAAATAAAAAACTATAAATGATATGTCTTCATGTGTTAAATTAGCAATGGCTAATAAAGACTGAGTATCCCCTATCTGAAATGCTGGGGACCAGAAGTGCTTTTTAGATCTTCTTTAATTTTTGAGATGTCTGTGCGTGCACAGTGACATGCCTAGAGAATGAGACTCTAATTGAAGTGTGAATTAATGATTTTATTGAGCGGAGTCTGAGAGTATATAGCCGAATCTTTTAAAGGCTGTGCCTATTTTAAACAAACTTTTCTACGAAGAAAAACAAACTTTTTTTATAAAGAAATTTTGGTCAGCTATACAAAGACAGAAGCTGAAAGATTCTTTTTTGTTTGTGTTTTTGTTGGTGGTGTTTTGAATTGTGGTACCGAGAACTGAGCCTAAACCTCATACAAAACAGGCAAATTGTTTTTTACCACTCAACTTTATTCCCAGCCCTTTTTGCTTGTTTGTTTAAGTCAGGGTCTTGCTCTGTAGCACTGCCTAGCATGGTACTTGCTATATAACCCTAGCTAGCTTCAAATTCATAGTGATCATCCTGCCTGCTAGAATAAGAGCTTTCACTACCATAGCTGGCTGAAAGACAGTTATCACCATGGTTTTTTGTTGGTGAGTTTTGTTTTTGAGACAGGGTTTCATGTAGCCCAGGTTGGCCTCATACTCTGCATAGGTAAGGTCACCTTGGACTCTGGATCCTCCGGCTTCCACCTTCCAAGATCTACACAGTCTACAACGCTTGTGTAATAGGAAAGCACTAGAAATAACTTTCCCTTGAAAGGGGGTTAGTTAGGTAAACTATGACCATACGCTAGAATATTGTATAATCACCTCAAAATGCTGATAGAGCCAGCATTAACATTTGGCCTTGTAAGTACTATGCTACGCAGCTTATAGAACAGAATCCAGTCATCACAGGTTCCCAAGGCCCCTGCATCCTATTTTAGTGCTGTGGCAGATTGATGTTCTTTACCTGGTCAGCATCAGGCCGTCCTGGCTTGCATCAATTTGTCAAGTTCAGGAAGCATTAGCTGTCAGCTAGTTGGTGACATGTTTGATATGAAAAATGTATTTCTATTACACATGTGGAATATATTGTCTCATTTTTCTGAGCCAAGACTAATATTTTGTTTCCAAAAGAAAATTCAAACATTTTCCATGTTATTCTTTCTGAACAGTTGGAGGTTTTGTTCCAAAGTCAACATTCATAAGTTCTCCGTTTTCCTTATCGAGTGTAAGCCAGGTAGTTTCCATAATCTACTTTGTGTGTGGTTTGTTTAGCTTTTAAGTGACATCACATAGTGTAATATCTTCATTTTGGTTCAGTGAATGGTAGCAAAACCCATCCCATTATTTCAGACATCCTGACAGGCTAGTATTGAGTCTGGATAAAGCTGAAGTCTTCCAGAGATGTGCTGTATTCTAAATTAACCCAGTTTTCATAGAAAATACACATCTACACAGTGTTCCTGTACTGAGTCATTGACTAAACAAAGACTTTTTAAACTTTCGTTAGTTTTAGTAGTTCCCTGGGCCTTTTTAAGGGTGATGAAACTTTCATGTTTAGTATAACCTAGCATCACTCAAACTCAGTTTTGCCATGCACTTAGATACATGAATGTTCATGTGTGATAATGATGATTAATTCAGTTAAGTACTTTATATGTTATCATGAAAAGAGATCATAGAATATTTTTATTATATGGAAAGAGTCCAGATTTAATATGAAATTCTCATGTAAATGTGAGCTAGTAAGCCAGTTTCATATATTTAGAAATATGATATTTAAAGCTTTGTTTGCTCTTTTAGCTCATTCTTCATACGTTTTACATAAGATTATTTATGTTTACCATCTCATCCACTCTTTGAAATATTTTTCCCACAGTTATGCAGAAGGCATGGAGGGAAAGAAATCCTCCAGCTCGAATCAAAGCAGCCTACCAAGCGTTAGAGTTAAACAATGAGTAAGTTGGAAAAATAAATTTGTTTTAAAGGCAACACAGGCAAATAGTTTTGTATTTCCTTTTATCTGCGCATAAGATTGGGAACACTGGCAGTCTCCATTGCTATCTTGCATACTAGAGATAAGATTTGCAGTGTTCACTGACATCTCTATTTTGCTTTTGAAAGTAGAAATTATCCTATGGTTTTACCTAAAAGTATTTTAGAAGTTCTTTTTTTAAATAAAGAATGCTAATGAAAAATGCTAATAGCACTTAGTAGTTAAATGTGTACTTAGTGGTTAAATGTGATATTTATGCCACTGTTTTATTTTATTTTTCATTTAAATCATTCATTTAAAGCACTCATCAGTCCTGGGGACTTATACTCAGCAATAAGCTTTGAGACATAGAAAGAGGATTCATAATTAGCAAAATAGTGCTGTCAGTTTTCTGCTCATGTTAACAGAATTTACTTTCATAGCTCTTTGTATTATCTTTATATCTCAAGACAAAAGTGTAAAACACTGAGTCAGAGTTTAAATGGTGTAGATCAGTGACATTTATCCTAAATAGTATAGTGCAATATATCCTAAATAAATGCTAGGTGGTATATCATTCAAAGAATGCCAACTGGCTAACATAAATTTAGATTTTTCCTTGAAGTCTTCTTACCACCAGTAAGAAGATCCTCCTGATGGAACAAAATAGTGGCAGTGCTCTCCGCCGAGGAGGGACTAGCTGACAAGAGTGTGGGTGACACTGTGAGATAATCAGAGCTTTACTGAAGTGACCTGGTGATTGCTCAATCAAGCAGAAGTTTCCTAAATATAAGGGAGCACACCCTCCACTCTCTAGCTCAGTGGCATTCTTGAAGACAAAATGAACTTACCAGATACAGGCTTATCATGCCAGGGAACAGAGCTGTGGTTGTTGGTTTTTACTAATGTGATGGTTCTTTGAAACACTGGCTCAAAGAGTTTGTCTTTATTTCAGTTACCTTGAAATTCTTTGAATTGACCATACCAAGGTGAAAATATGTCTGATACAATGGATAAAATAAAACAGAGGGACATGAACATTTGGAAAGGTTGGAGAATGAGACACTGGAGAATAAGGCCTTGAAGGCTTCCATAAATTCCTGGGAGCCTCAAAGACCTAGTTTTTGACAGTTAGGCACATGCTCAGAAAATACTTGATTTTCAAGTCTTCTTAAGCCCATATATTATCTTAATTCATAAAAGAAACAAAAAAGGACAAAATCCAAAATCATCTTACGATTAAAAATACTAAAAAAATGTAACTATGTAAGGAATGTCCTGTCTGGATAACATTTAGGTTAGGCACAAGTAGGAAATGACAGCCATGATAATTGTAAAATGCCTGAGTGAATATTGATAGCGTGCCCTAGTGACGTGTGTGTGTGTGCGTGCGCGCGCGCGTGCGTGCGATCACGTGCTTGTGCCTGCATTTTTATGGCCTTGAAAAGCGTGCGTGCGTGTACACACACACACATACACACACAGAGTGCCTACTTGTGGGGTCTTGGCTTTTGTTCTTTGTTCATAGATATTTAAGAAATCTTTTCATTAACTGACCACTATGCTAACCAAGCACAAACCTCGTTAGTCACACATAACAAAACAAAACAAAACAAAACAGAAGTTACAAAATTGTCAGGTAAGCTACTAAACAGAATTAAAAATTTCAATTTTCAACAAAAAATTATGAAACATACAAACAGTATAGGTGTGGTGGTACATACTTTTTAAAAAAAAGATTCATTTGTTTATTTTATGTGCATCTGTGTTTTGCCTGCATGTGTGTCTGTGTGAGGGTGTCAGGTCCCCTGGCACTGGAGTTACAGACAATTGTGAGCTGCCATGTGGGTGCTGGGAATTGAACCCAGGTCCTCTGGAAGAGCAGCCAGTGCTCCTAACTGCTGAGCCATCTCTCAAGCCCTGGTGGTACATACTTATAATTTTAGTCATCAGGAGGCTTTAACTGAGCTCTGTGTTAGCCTGAACTACAGCTAGACCCTGATCCCAAATAAAACAACAAAACCCAGCATTCAAAGAAACAGTGGAACAAAAATGGAAGTGGTATTCCGTGGAAAGGTCTCAAAAAAAAAAAAAAAAAAAAAAAAAAGTCTGGACTTTTGACTTAATAAGACTTTAAATCACCTATTTTAAATTTGTACAGAAAGGTAAAAAGAACCACAAGAAAGTCCATGGTGATGTTTCACCATCAGAAAATTACCAATGTATTTTTGAAGTTTCAGCAAAGATACCTAGTCACATAGGCACTAAGAGGGAATCCTAGGATTGACGTCAACTGAGATGAGACCGTGCTGCAGGAGCTCTGTGACAGATCTGAGCAGACGGAGTCTGCAGAGCTGTGCTAGCTCACCCGAGCTTAGGCAGTCTCAGACATCAGAAACTCTCATAAAAGGACCGAAGAGAAATGAAGGATCTAAGATGAGACCTGTAGGACCCTATGCATAATTGGAGACCCCAAAATATGGTAGAGAAAAAAAACCAGTGCAGAAATAATATTTGAAGAAATAATGACCTAAACCAAGATATTAGTGCCCCAAACCCAGCAGCACTTAAAACCTATTATACCTGTGGGCCAAGCTGGGTTGTTAGAATTGAAGGGAGTGCTGATATGAAGGAGAGATCTGCATGATTATCTCGGGTGATGCAGAAGAAGCCTTTGGCAGTTCAGCACCCTGTCATGACAGAACTGTGTGACACACCACATTAATAGAGCAAAGGGTAAAACCCAAAAGTTGTCTCAGTTCACTAAAACAGTATTTGACAAATCCAACATTGTTTTATGATAAATACTAAAAAATTCTATGAATGTAAGGAATCATGCCCAAATTAATGAAGAGTCTATGAAAAGCCTGTAGTGAAGGACACTTAGTGATGAAAGAAAACAAAAACACCCCTTTCTGTTTAAAATCAGTAAGGCAAGAATGTCTGCCCTCACTACTTCTGTTTAACTTGTTATTAGAAATCCTAACAAAAACAGTTGAGCAATAAAAAGAAAAAATTCGTTTGGATTTGAAAGGAGGAAGTAAACTGTCTTTATCCACAGGTGATGTGATCGTATGTTCAGAAAACCTTAAGAAATTCACATGAGGGCTGGAGAGATGGCTCAGTGGTTAAGAGCGCCACCTGCTTTTCCAGAGGTCCTGAGTTCAATCCCAACAACCACGTGATGGCTCACAACCATCTATAATGTAATCTAACACCCTCTTCTGCAGATAAAGCACTCATATGCAATAAATAAAATAAATAAATCTTAAAAAAAAAAGAAATTCACACGAGCAGAAACCTGTTGGTGCTTATAAATTAGGTTTAAAATGTACGAGTAGAAAGTCAGCTTCATTTCTGAACAGTTGTGATAAACACAGTACCACTTACATGGCATCAAGCACAGTGACATGCTTAGGGGTAAATTAGTCAAGGAAGCGTGGGACTTGCACTCGGAGAACTGGAGGCCAGCTGGGGGATGAAGGTCTGCAGAATTGAGCTGAAGCCCTCGGAAGGAGTGAGCTGTCTCTAGGAGCCACCTTCTGACTTCCGTACGCACGTGATCCATATATGTGCCACACTTATACATCCAAAGTAATTAAAAACCCTTACAAATGCGCAAAACATTGGTCAAATAGTTAAAATAAGAAGACCCAAACAAGTAGAAAGGAATCTTCTGTTCATGTATAATACAAATTAAATATCATTAACTAACATGTCAGTGTTCCCCTAATCTACAGATTTAATGTAGCTCCTATTAAAACTACAACTACTGGGGCTGGAGAGATGGTTCAGTGGTGAAGAGTACTGGCTGCTTTTCTAGAGGACCCTGGTTTGGTTTCTAGCACCCACATGGCAGCTCACAAGCATCTGAAGCCACTTCCTGGGGATCCAATACCCTCTACTGATCTCCATAGGCATTGCATGCATGTGGTGCATACATGGACATACATGTAAGCAACACACTCATACATGTAAAAAAACATAATTAAAACTGAAGTTACTATTTTTGCAGAAATGGACAAGCTGGTCTTATCATTTGTATGTTGTTGGGAGAGATCCTAAGTAGCCAAAAAGAATCCTAGAACAAAAGCATTAGGAGACTCATATTTTCCAGTTTTAAAACTTACTATAAAACTAGATGGCTAAACCAGAAGGCGAGACACCTAGACTGCTAGATTCCAATAGGGAATCTGGAAATAAGCTCATATGTCTGTGGCTTTCAGTTGCTTTTTGATGGAGGTGCCAAGGCTATTCGATGGAAGAAAAAATGTTTTTAACAAATGATTCTGAAAAAAATTAGATAGTCACATGTACAAGCTGGAAATTGGACTCCTACCTCACTTATACATATCAATTAATTAAAAATTAAATAAGTAATCTATAAACTCTTGTGAGAGAACATAGAGTAGGTTAGGAATTTATGCCAGTGGTAAAGCTCTTGCCTAGTATGCTTGAGGTCCTGCAACTTTGTCCTGAAATGCGGCGTGGGGGTGGGGAGAAGAGGGAGGAAGTGGAGAGGAGAGGGGAGGGGAGGGGAGGAGAGGGGGAGGGGAGGGGAGGAGAGGAGAGGCAGGGCAGTCTTACGCATCTAGATTTCCCAGTGGTTTAACAGATAGACAACAAAGGCACAAGCAATATAGGTAAGTCACGTCTCATTCAAACGAAAGCCTCTGTGCACCAAAGGACACTATTAAAGAGGTGATTTGTGGCTGTCAGTGGGGAGGCAGGAGAGACAGTGGGACTGCTGAAGAGCTATGGTGCTTTTGGGGGTGATGGATGTGCTTTCTGTACCAGTTGTAGTTGCACAGCCTTGAGAATATATTAAACGTTTCTGAGCTTTGCTGAGGAAAGTGTGTTATGCTGGGCCTGCAGGATGGCTCGGTTGGTGAAGGTGCCTGCAGCCAACCTGATGACCTGACTTTAATGCCCAGGACCCAGGTGGTGAGAGGAGGGATCCGAATCCCACAAGTTGTCCTCTGACCTCCACATGTGTGCTGTGGTGCACACATAATAAACAAATAGAAAATAAGTACAGGAAATAAAACTTAGTAAGATTTTACACTGATGTGTGAATTTAACCCCAGTTTAAGACAAAAGAAAGTCATTAGATATACATAGGACTGATTTCTTGTACTAACATATCTAAATGCAAAAATATAAGGTAAAGTTGCTGAGGAGCACAAACTAGAAGCTATACCATGATTTGTTGTGGGTTTGGTGGTACTGGGAGTAGAGCCCAGGTCCCTGCACATGCTAGACAATTGCTCTATCTGTGAGCTACATTTCTAGTCTTTAAACTTGTGACTCTCCTGCCTCAGCCTTCTGAGATGCTTGGGTTACAGGCCTGTGCCATCAGACCTGGCCTGTAATTTAAAGTTATGTTAGGAGCTGGGGATGGATCTTAATGGTAGACATTGCCTACCATGTGAGACCTGAGTTTTATCCCCAGCACCACAAAAATAAGTAATAAAATAAAACTATGTCTATACTTACATTCTATTTCATGAATTTTTATCTATCAAGGTCTTTATAAAAGTGGTGTTTTGTTTTGTTTTGCAGTGCTGGGATGGAACCCAGGGCCTCAAGCATGCTAGGCAAGTGCTCTACCACTATGCTATATCCCCAGCTCTGCAAAAATATTTCTGTTCTGGTTATTTAAAAGCATTTGAAACAAAACAATAGATACAAATATTTGAGGATGAGCACTGTGACAGACATCTGTAATCACCAGCACTTGGAAAGCAGAGTCAGGAGAATGAGAGTTCAAGACCAGCCTGGTCTGCAGAGCATAATTGTTGCAAACAATAACAAAAAGTTGAAAATGTTTTTGGAATGGCGAGTAGGATACTTAGTGTTTAAGCCAGCAGCATATCTAATGTTTTATAAAAATCTAATGTAATACATTGGAGAAGAGTGTTGATTAGTAAAATAATTATATATGTGGGTGTGATTTGCATTTTCATATCTGAAAGGCCTTTCTTGACCCTAACTGAGAATAGCTACCTTTTTCTTGTATTCTTCAGTAATAGGTGAGGTCTGGTCATACAGCCCAGAGTTCATGGTACCCTATATAGTCAAAGTGTCCACAAACTCACAGTCCTTCTACTCAGGGCTCTTAAGTGTTGGGATTACAGGTGAGGATGACAGCTGCTCACCAGCACTGTATCTCATGCCTGCCCTTGTGTATTTTTTTTTTAATTGAGCCAACAATCTTGGTTTAATTGGAACATGTGAGACATATGTGTAACTTTTTACATTTTTTTTCTGGTAGCCATACTTTTAAAAAGTTAAAAGAAGTTAGTGTGAGTGTTTCAATTATCTATATTAAAATATAAAATGTTTTCACATGTGATCAATATTTTACAAGCCTTACATTTTCTCAATCTTTAAAATTTGATATGTACTAACATGCCATGTCAGTTCATATTAGCCACATTTCAAGTGCTCAGTAACTACTCCTGACTTGAATGCTGGATCCGCAGGCTTGGACAAGCAGAACTAATACATTGTCTTCAGACTAAATGTTCTTGTTATTTATCTAAATGGAAGGGAAACTTGGTTTTCTTTCTTGCCCAAAGCCAAGAATTAGTTTATTTTATTGGCCAGCTGTTGACTTTAAAGATAGAAGCAAAAGTCTCTGTGTTCCAGCAGAGTGAAGAGAAGGAAGCTGGGGGTGAACATGGGTGGGTGGGTGGGTGTGTGAGAGGGGGCGCTATAATGCAGCCCGTGGTGGGTAAGCCCCGAGAGGCAGGCTGCTTTGTAGAAAGGGCTTAGTGTAGAACTGTTTCTGATCAGACGCAGAGGCCCCTCCTTAACCAGGGGAGTCTTCCCACTCCGCAGTCCATCGTCACTCGCATGATATGGACGTTGCAGAGCATGCAGTGCCTGGGAGCAGGCATGCCGAGTGGGTGGTATGCTCCTTACAACTGCTTTTTAAAACAACTTTTTATGTATTTCCTCCCCTTCCACAAACAGAAAACAAAGGGGCAGAGAACAGAGGAAAAAAACCAACCCTCTCGTGCCACCCCCAAAAAAACCCAGAAAATAGAGTGGAAGAAACATTGTGGAGTTGGACATAATGAATATGCTAGGGTACCCCTAGTGAGCTAAAATACTGAATATTGCTTTATTTTTCTCCTCAGTGGTGGGAAGTGTAGAGGGGTGATGGAAGCATGACATAGCAAGGGCCTGTCCAAGGGAAGTGCGGGCTCCACCACTTACTTACCATCGCCTCGCTTCTTGCTTTATAGCTGTGCCACTGCCTACGTTCTACTGGCCGAAGAAGAAGCAACAACCATTGTAGATGCTGAAAGGTTATTTAAACAGGCCCTCAGGGCGGGAGAGATAATTTATAGACGGTCACAGCAGTGCCAGCACCAGAGTCCTCAGCATGAAGCTCAACTGAGTAAGCACATTTGGGTTGACTGTTCCTCTTTTTTTTTTTTTCCTTTTGGTTTCTTGAGGTGCTAGCCTCATATTTGTCATGTAGATGAGTTTGGCTCAGAACTGATCTTCCCTCCTGAGCTAGGATTCTAGACATGTGCCACGAGAGGCCCAGGTTCTGTCCTTAACTTCTGAACTTGTGTCTTTTGTGTTTAAAATGCAAAATAGTAACAATAATAATAGTAGTAGTAGTGGTGGTGGTGGTAATAATAATAATAAGAATAATAAAATGTGAAAGTTTGCTAGTCTTCATTAGACAGCTGATAGACTCTCCTTCTGGTCTGTAATACTAAGAAGCCAACAATACAGAGCCATGTAACATCCAGGCAGTGTTTGTGGGAGGGAACAGATCCTGCATTGGTTACCTAGAAAAAAAAATCTGCTGTTTTGAAACTGTTTTCTTTCCTACAAGAACTGGCACTTTTTAAAATCCCAGAGGACCCTCTAATGATGACAGCTATTACCGAGATTCTCCCTAGACAATAAACATTGTCTTTTCCCTGACCCTTACTCAGGGCAATGGGAGGGTCCTTTTTTGTATTTCTGGGAATCCAATCCAGGGCTTCCCTCCCACATGGTTGACCTGCATGCCCTGTCCAAACATCGGCTCATTTGCTCTTCCGTCTGTGGGTCTGTATGTCGTGCCAAGTGTCTTCCTTCCCTCCTCTGCTCTCCTTCCTTCCTCTTCCTTTCTTTACTCCTTCCTCCTCCTGTGTTGTTTGTTTGTTGTTTGTTTTGTTTTGTTTTTAAGGCAGGGTTTTGCTATTATAGCCCAGGTTGTTTCTGAAATTGGGATCTTTTGGAGGATTGCTCTTTTCACACCATCTGCTTCTTAGCCAATACTGCAGTTTGTGTGTGACATTGGTTCTTTCTCTGATATATTTTTCTCTAGCATGCTTGAGATCAGACGAGGCACAGGGACTGTTTTCTTTTGAAGATGCTCTTCTGGTTAGGCTTGTGACACTTACCAAAGCTGTTAGAATCGGCAGGGTTGCTGTTTCTGGCTGAGATGTGCGGCCAGCAGGTTTTAGTTTCATGATTTTGGCAGATACTAGGCAATACATTGAAATATGTTTACATAAGGCATTATCTCTTAACAGCTAAGTTCTACATCTTTTGTTTATGGAAATTAAAATTTGGCTAATGCTTTCTCTCAGTTAAATAGTTGTGTTTACAATATATTTCATTAAGGCATGTTATTATACAAAACTATGGGAATAAATTTTACAGACTGGAACTAATGAAACTACATGTATGAAAGCTTCTTACTATTTGTCCTTGCATAATATCAAATGTGCTTACGTTGTAGAGGTTTTTGTTGTTGTTTTTTGGTTTTTTGAGACAGGGTCTCCCTGTGTAGCCTTGGCTGTCCTGGACTCACTTTGTAGACCAGGCTGGCCTCGAACTCACAGCGATCTGCCCGCCTCTGCCTCCCGAGTGCTGGGATTAAAGGCGTGCGCCACCACCGTTGTAGAGTTTTTTAACTTTAAAAATTATACTTATTTACTTATTTGTATTTGAATGTGTGCACATGTGCATGCACACGTAGAAGTCGGTAAGGAACTTGTGTGTCAGTTTTCTCCTTCTACCATATGAGTTCCAGGGATGAAACTCAGGTCTCCAGGCAAGGGTCTCTTGCCTGCTGAGCCACCTCACTAGTCCATGTTGAAGATTTTCTCTTTGCCCTTTCTAGATATCATTTTTTAAATTAATTACTGACTTAATAAAAGTTCATATTATTCATGGAAATTTTGTTTAGGACATTTAGAGTCTTTGAGCCAAAATAATATTACTAAGATTATAGATTGTTTATGTAGAAACTTGGGATAGACAAATATATCTTCCTATTAATATCTACTTGTTTTCTGCAAGTATTAAACTCATCAACCAAATGAATTATATATACTGTACTCAAATTGCTTACTACTAGAGGAAAAAGTAATTAAATATATATTTTAAGCTTTTAATATAGAAAGCACATATAAAAATAGAGGACATTTATTATTTATTACCTAAATTTAACATTCATTAATAATTACACATTCTGATGTAATTTAATTTTTAATAGGTTTTCCAGGATAAGCAAATAAAATTAGTGGATAATATTTTAATGAAATGTCAGGCCATAATACAAAAGTGATAGTTGTGTCATTTTCTTGTTTTTTTAAATAGGGCGAGATACCAATGTACTTGTATACATTAAAAGAAGATTAGCAATGTGTGCAAGAAAACTGGGAAGGATAAGAGAAGCAGTGAAAATAATGAGAGATGTAAGTAAATTTGATAACTGAACCATTATTTCTATTTTTCCCCAAACTAAAAAACAAATTAAGTTATCAGCTATTTTAATGTAGATTACTGCTTTTATTTTATTTTTAAAAATTTACTTATTTATCTTATTCCATGTGCATTGGTGTTTTCCCTGTATGTGTTTTTGTGAGGGTGTCAGGTCCCCTGGAACTAGAGTTACAGACAGTTGTGAGCTGCCATGTGGGTGCTGGGAATTGAACCCAGCTTCTCTGGAAGAGCAACCAGTGTTCTTAACCGTTGAGCCATCTTTCCAGCCCCAGAATCACTGTTTTTCAATTGCCCATCTTTCTAACAGGAAAATATATATATATGTACGTATGTATTTTCTTGAGGGCATGGTCTCACCTCATAGCCCTAGCTGTCTTAGAACTCACTATGTAGACCAAGCTAGTCTCAAACACAGAGAGCCACTTGTCTCTGCACCCCTCGTGCTGGGATTAAAGGCGTGCTCTACCACCACCCAACAGATATTTTTAATGTGCATACATTTCTTTCTTTAAAAAAAAAAAAAAGATTTATTTATATTATGTATACAGTGTTCTGCCTGCATATACACCTGCAGGCCAGAAGAGGGCATCAGATCACATTACAGATGGTTGTGAGCCACCATGTGGTTGCTGGGAACTGAACTCAGGACCTTTGGAAGAGGAGGCAGCACTCTTAACCACTGAGCCGTCTCTCCACCCCCCATGCATACATTTCTTAAGGCTTAGATCTTTGTAAATTTGTAAAAAAGCAAAATAATTTATACTTTAACAAAGCTGGTTCAACTCTTTTAAGTTGGCTTGTTGTGATTTATTTTGATTTTTTTCTTTTTTCCCTTCCTTTTAATATACAGTTGATGAAAGAATTTCCTCCTCTTACTATGTTGAACATCCATGAAAATCTCTTAGAATCACTTCTAGAATTGCAGGCCTATGCAGATGTCCAGGCAGTCCTGGCAAAATATGATGGTGAGTTTGTGTGTGTGTGTGGGGGGGGTGTGTGTATTAGTAGATAACATGTCTATAATCTTTTTTCAATTGTGTAATCATCAGGCCAGTCCTTTTCTAGTGTTTCTATATTGTCTCTTTCCAGTCTTAGCAGTCAGTTTTCAAGATAAAGCTACAGCTGCTATGAACCATCTTCTTTATCTGACCTTTCAGTATCAGAAGGTTACAAGAAGGAGGGTTTCCTGTGTGAGGATGTATTCTTTATTGACTGAGTATATAATATGCAAGAGGCACTTAGAACACAGCGGTAAACATGAAAACATGGATTTATCCCTCATGGCGTTTGCAGCTTAGTGGAACACAGAGAGAGCTGGATAGTAGACGGCAGGAGGCATACAGTGAGAGCTAACTGGAGCAGTAAAGGCATTGCACTCATAGTAGATGCCTCATGGATTTTGGCAGATAAGGAATACCACAGAAGTTGCATAATAATGTTTATAAAATAATACAGAATAGCAGCTTTACAATGATTTTTAGTTATAAAAGGTAATTTATGTAATTTCATTGCATCCATATAATAAATATATGAAGTGATAGGACAAGTATTTTCACTCTTTTCAGGAAACCTGAGGTTAAGAAGGTTAAATATTGGGTAATGTTTCTCAGTGAATGAGCCTTTCTCTGTTTGCTAGTCATCTTGTAGAATAGCTCCATGTATATAAGCTACTTGTGTTGTTATAATAGTAACAGTTGACTGCAGTGGAGTTGGGACAATGTTAAACGTACATTTTCTCCTCATTCAAAGTAAGACATCAACTTACTTTACTTTTTCACTTAATCTGCCTGCCTCTATCTCTGCCGCCCAAGACTGGGGATTAAAGATGTAAGCCACCATGCCCAGCTAAGATATTTTTTTTAATGTTGTATACATTTCTTTTTTTAAATTAATTTATTTATCGTATATGAGTACTTTATCTGCAGAAGAGGGCATCACATCACATTATAGGTAGTTATGAGCCACCATGTGGTTGCTGGGAATTGAACTCAGGACCTCTGGAAGAGCAGGCGGCACTCTTAACCACTGAGCCATCTCTCCAGCCCGTTGCATACATTTCTTAATGCTTAGATCTTTGTAAGTTTATTTTTAAAATAATTTTTACTTTAATAAAGCTGGCTCAGCTGTTCTGGGTTTTTTGTCATGACTTACTTTGATTTTAGTCTCTGTCTTTTAATACACAGTTGGTGAAGTCCATGCTGCAGACTTCCTAGTCTCATAATGTTTCTGCTCATGTCTTTCATTACAACAGAACATGGAAAGTCACTCATATTTGTACTGTCAGAGGCTCCTACCCATTAGTTTAGGAATCCCCATGATTTAGGAAGGTTAAAGTGTGAAAGACAGGGTTTCTCTGTGTAGCCTTGGATGTTCTGGACTCACTTTGTAGACCAGGCTGGCCTCGAACTCACAGAGATCTACCGGCCTCTGCCTCCCAAGTGCTGGGATTAAAGGCGTGTACTACCACCCCTAGCTGATATTTATTTCTTTTAAACATCTGGAATTCTTAAGCCTAGTTTAGGCTCACAGAGAAATTTGTGACAACTCCTTCCACATGAAACTTACAGGAAGAGTAGCCTGTTGTGCTGTTTGTGCTACACAGGGTTAGGGACCGAATATAAAAAGTCAGAAGGCCACCTGATTTGTTTAGAATAAAGTAAAACCCACTACAACGAATAGAGCCTACCTCGTTTGGTATGCTTCTGTGGTGTTGGTAGTCACGTGTCTCACTGGACATCACTATACAGACTGGAAGTTGTCAGAGACTGGCTCACTCGCTGGGCCCCATGCGCGGTGGGAGCCGAGAGCTCCATGACAGGGCTTTACTCTCTTCTAAGGCCACTGTTTTAGGCATCCTTCTGAAATGGGGTTTATTTTGTTCATGATCTCAGAGTAATTTTCTACTCTATGAAATGTGGCCACATAAGAAAATGTGGAAAAGACAAAAACTTAAGGGAAAAGTTAAAATCAATCTAGGTATAATAGCAGTTAAATATTTTACTGTTTTCTAATGTTAGTTTTTACATACTTTTAACTCTACTGTGGATTTCTTCTGACTGTGGATTTCTTCTGACTTAGCCTTATTGTAAACAGATTATGATAGACATTTGTTGACTATCTGTTGACCTCATACAGAGGACTTTCATCAATATAATTTAATCTCCACTGGGAGGTGCAATTTTCTCTTTTGAAAAGAAATCAAGGGGGCTGGAGAGATAGCTCAGAGGTTAAGAGCACTGTGCTCTTCCAGAGACCCTGAGTTCAATTTCCAGCAACCACATGGTGACTCATAATCATCTATAATGGAATTTGATGCCCTCTTCTGGGTGTGTGTGAAGACAGATTACCCATATACATTAAACTAACTAACTAAATATATATATTTTACAAGAAAAAGAAAAGAGATCGATAAGGTTGCTTCTAGCCTAGGGACATGCCACTAGTAAATAGTAGAATCTAGAATCAAACTCAGGCCTTCCAACAGTGTGTCCAGGGCCTATGCTACTGTATTACAGCTGATGAATTTGTATTTTTGTGAGTTATGATTTTTAATCCTTACCTAAATTGACAATTATTGTTATAGACATAAGCCTTCCAAAGTCAGCAGCCATCTGCTACACAGCAGCATTGTTGAAAACAAGGACCGTCTCAGATAAGTAAGTGCTTATGAAGCCAAATTATTTCCAAATAATTTGTGAAGACTGCTGAACATTTAATAAGTTTTTTCCCTCCGCTAACTTTTAAAAAATGCTCTTTTTTTTTTTTTTTTTTTTCCATTTCTTCTGAATAACCCTTGATCTTCTGCGACTGGGAGCCTTCCCATTGCATGTGTGTGATGACAGAGAGGTTTAGATTTCAGTAAACAGGGACTCACATTCAAACTCTACCATGCACCAGATGTGTCCGGGCAAACTGTTACTTTGAAAATAATATGGGGGGAGGGCTGTAGAGATGGCTCAGGTGTTAAGAGCACTGGCTGCCCTTCCAGAGGTCCTGGGTTCATTTCCCAGCAACCACATGGCGGCTCAAAACTCTCTGTAACTCCAGTTCTTGGGGATCTAACACACAGACCCACATGCAGACAAAACGCATGAACATAAAATTATTAAAAAAAAGAGAACACTATTTTAGGGTGGTTGTGTGAGGAGCATATGTGTCAAATAACTATAGCAATTTCAAGAAAGAGTACACAGAGAACTGAATGCCAAGCATTTCCTGTAATTCCAGCATTTGAGAGAAGGAGGCGTTTAAGGCTAGCCTTGGCTATACAGTAAGCTAAAGGCCACCATGGATACATACGTCTCAGAAAACAAACAAACAAACAAACAAACAAAGTACACAGTTAATGTGGTAGCAGTGATGCTGGTGACAGTAAGGTGCATGGTAGACAAATTGATTTCATCTTGCCATTGAAGTTGTTCTGTCTTCCTTACATTTTTGCCTGGCCTTAGTTAATTCTCTTTATTTGGCAGTTGAGATATTCAGAATCTGCCCTCATCCAAGTAATGAGACATTATCTCACAACCAAATAATAAGAGTGCCAGAAACCAACCAAGTGGTGCTCATTTTTTTTCACCTTAGATTTACATCCTGATGTAAATTAGAATAAAAACTTCGCAGTTTATTTGTCATCTAAAATTTTGTAAACTCTGTATTGTGTTTGCTGAGGTTCTCTGATCCCTCAGTGGCATTTTACTGTAGCCACCCTTCCCACGGTGGGGCCAATGGACTCTCTCCAAAGGCTTTCTATAGTTGAGGCTGAGTTTTTCATTCCGTCTTTTGCTTTGCGTATGTGTTGAACCAGAGGCTTTACTTTCATCTTATTAGTTATCTGGTCTTGTCTTTGACCATTGCCAGAAACATTTTTGATTTGGGAGGATATACTGTAATCTGAATCCATGCATACAGTTCCCAATAGACTTAGTCCATGTGGTTCATTCATTCTCTGTTCTGTGGTTTTCCTTGCAGATTCTCTCCAGAAACAGCCTCCAGAAGAGGGTTGAGCACAGCAGAAATTAATGCTGTGGAAGCAATTCATAGAGCCGTGGAATTTAATCCCCATGTTCCAAAAGTAAGAAATGTCATAACAAAAATGCTACTTTTATTTAAATTTAACATATTTCAGTACAGTAGAGCAAAATGTATGGTTTGCCATACATTAGGTCAGAATTGTTTTAGCCTTCTCTATTCGCCATTCATCTTAAATAGATATTAATATGGCATTTAGAAATAATTAGGGGTCGGGGATGTAGCATGCTTATGCTGCATACATAAGTAGTGTCACAAAAGCCAGCATGGTGGTTCGTGCCTGTAATCCTAGCATTTGGGAGGTGGAAGCAAAAGGATCAGAAGTTCAAGGTCGCTCTCCCTCTATGGACTGTACAGTGAGTTTGAGGCCAGCCTAGAATACTTCAGTCCCTAATTTTAGAAAAGAAAATTAAAAGAAACCTGGTTAGGCCAGGCGTGGTGGTGCTCCATTTGTCTTTATGTTGTACAACATACACTTATACAAATGACTGGCTAATCTATGTAATATTATCCAAATACCGAAGCACTCAAACCAAGACTAAAATTTGGGTTTTACAGACAGTTTTTTATTTTAAGAACTATAGACTATTCAGGAATAAAGTTCCTAATTACTGTACAAAATTATAGCTATGATTCGGTGTGTAAGTGTTAATGGAAGTTGTGGGTAGTGAAGACCTGACCCAGGGGCCTGCAAGAGGACCAGCAGGTGGAGGCGCCTGCCGCTGAGCTTGATAAGCCAGCTCCTGCAAGATGTCCTCCTACCTCAATGTGCGTGACATGTCCCGTGCACTCTACGTACACAGACACAAGAAACAATGTAGCAAACCTTCAAGAAGTTGTAAACCTTTTAGAATAGGCAAAAATATGATGAAGTAAGTTAATTCTAGCACTGTAGAAGCTGAGGCAGGAGAATTATAGGTTTGAGGGCTACATATTGAGACCCGTCTCAAAAAGGAAGACAAGAAGGAAGGAAGAAAGAAAAGAATGTCTGATACCCAGGGCTTAGTAGTAGATACAAGGAAATTGATGCTGAGGTAAAATGTAGCATAGTACCAAACCCAGATGTCCACCTGATTGTCTTTCCCAGATGCAGCTTCTCCCTACCCAGAGTAGCAACTGTTTTAGCATCAATTATACTCACTTCTTCTTTCTTTACATAGTTAGTTTTGTTTCCTTTTATTGCTGGTGTTATAAATGAATTAAGATCAGGTCCACCCTTTATTCCCTTTACTCTAGTTCTTTCTCTGGTCCTCACGCCTCCGTTCCCTCCCAATGTCATGGTTTGTTTGTTTGTTATGTATATATAATATATATATATACATATATAAATATATACATAAATATTTATTATTTATTCAGTATTCTGCCTGCATGTACACCTGCACCCCAGAAAAGGGCACCAGATTTCATGAAGGATGGTTGTGAGCCATCATGTGGTTTCTGGGAATTGAACTCAGGACCTTTGGAAGAACAGCCAGTGCTCTTAACCTCTGAGCTATCTCTCCAGCCCCTGTTTGTTGTTTTTAAAACCAGAGTCCACTTAGTGCTGCCAGGATTCACCTGAATGTAGAACCATCTACTAGAACATGAGCAGCCTCTTGAGGGCTACTACATCCTTAAGAGAACCCACGCTCCCAGCAGCCAGCAGTCCTGTAGCTCCTCAGCTAGAGGTGGCACTTCATGACCACCTCCCCATTCCTTGCTGGGATTTGGTCTGCGCTGCACAGTTGCTGACTTCACATATGTGAGTGCCCTGTTGCGTCTGGAATAGGTTTCTTTGCTGTAGTCATCTATCACCTCTGGCTCTACTGTCCTTCCTCCTCCTCTTTTGTGATGGTCCCTGAGAGAGGAGGAGGGGTGATATAAATGTCCCACTTAGGGCTGGGCATTCTACATAGACTCTACTTTTTAATCTGTGGAGTAATTTATATAAAGCAATAATCATTTCTTCCTCAAATGATTAGTAGCCCTTTCTGATAAAGCCATCTGATTTTGAATATTTTCTTTTCAAGAAGCTATAGGCTATCAATATTCTTCCTTTAGTTTAATAACTACTATTAATAACTAATTTATCATTTAAAAAGTACAATATTTTTGGTGACAGAGCCTCTTTCTAGCCTAAACTGGCCTCAAACTCATGTAGCTGAGGATGATTTTGAACTCCTAACCCTCCTGCCTGTAGCTCCCAATTGCTGTGGTTATGGTCTGTGCTATGTTGTTGTTGTTGGTGGTGGTGTTACAGGATGTTTTCCTTTTATGATTAATTTTTTTGTCTATATGCCAGCTGCTTTGTTTGAAAAGTTGTAAAATTAGGTTGAAACTTTGGGTAATATATTCTCCCAGAAAAGATCTTTTTCTCTGATGATTGCAAGAAGTACTAGCAAGACAAGATTACTTGAATCACTTTATGCCTAAGAGACTGTTGTTTTCTGGACCCCCTACATGAATTAAAAACTACTCCTGGTTCACCCTTACTCCTGGGACTCAGCCATTCAGGGCCTCCCTCCAGTCCTTAGTTTTAGCTGCACTTGCACTATCGACAAGCTCTGTTACCCTTTCCCCTGGCAATGCTGAGCGGCTTCTTACCCATCTCATCCTGTAGAAAGATCCTCCACATAAAAGAAAACTCAACTGTGGCTTACTTGTCTGTCTGTCTATCTTTGGACAGTGGTCTGGTAATTCTTCATGTGTTGTTAATCCTTGTGCATTTAGTTTTACTATTTTCATCCTATTTTTTCTAGAAGAGTTGATCAGAGTCACTCAGCCTCTGATTACTGGAAATACAGGTTTATAATAAAAAATAACAACAACAACAACAACAAAAGCCCTCTACTCTTTTGCTACAGAGGAGTTAAGAGAATGAATTCCACGACTAAAGTGCTGGAGTTTTAATTCCAGCTCCACTGTTTCCTAGCTGTATGGCTCTGGATGAATTACTTTACTTTGTTGTACTTGAGTTTCTTCATGCGTGTGTGTGTGTGTGTGTGTGTGTGTGTGTGTGTGTGTGTGTGTGTGTGTGTGTGTGTGTTTGTCTTTTTGTTGAAACCAGGTCTCATGCAGTCCATGCTAGCCATGAACTCACTGTGTAACTGAGGATAGCCCCTGATGCTCCTGCCTGTTTCCCAGGTGCTGGCATGACAGACGTGCACTATAATGCCTGGCTAGATTCTCTTGCCTGAAATGAAGATAATATCCCCTACCTCTTAGAGTCATGATGAAGATTAATAGTTCATCGTTAAAAGTGCTTGAAAGAGAGCTTGGCACATAAGGAGTATTACAAAAATGATTTGTTAATACTATTATTTTCTATGGTACACTGTAATCTTTTTTTTTTTAAAGCTTTTTTCTGATTCTTTGTGAATTTCACATCATGCAACCCAATTCTCTTATCTCCCCATCCCTACATACCAACCCTCTGCTGTAGGAACCTTCCTCCACCCCAAGGAAAAAAAATCTTGTTGTGGAAGCTGTAGTGTGTCACAGAGCGTCACGTAGTATGTCCTTTTTTCTTCACATCTTTACTTGCAAATGTTCATTGCAATGAGTCATTGGTCTGGCTCCAGGCCTCTGGCTTATGCTGCAGTATCAATACTGGATCCTCACCGAACTTTTGTTGGATCTCCTGTTGGTGCCGCGTGAGCTCTCTAGCACTGTGCCCAGTCTGCTCACTCAGTGCCATCAAGGCCGGGCTCATCCACACCCATGCCAGCTCTTTTGTGCTGCCCAGGTGAGATGCAGGGCCCACTCTGCCAAGTGCCACAGCAAGCAAGGGACTGAGACTGCTCTCTAACTCTCACACCGTCGTGGATGACTCACCTGTAACCCCACAACCAGGACCAGCTCTACTGTGCTGCCCACACTGGGTGCAGGCCCCACTCCCCCAAATGCTGTGGCTGGTGAAGGAGAGGGCCAGCTCTCCCACTCTCATGACTTTAGGGTCAGCTCTTTTGCCTATTGTAGGTGTTAAGGGATGAGCGGAGGAGGGTATCTCTCCTTTGCCCATGCCACCACACAGCAGACAAGTGGTGGGGCCAGTTATCTCATGGCCATGCCCTTGGGGCTGGCTCACCAGTGCCCAGACACCAGGGTTAGCTCCTGCTCTTGTGAGCTGCAGCTTGTGAGGGACAGGGACAGCTCTGTTGCTTTCATGACCTTGGGGCAAGCTTCCCACCTGGTGCACTATAATCTTATCTTTGTATAAGAAGATAAGCAGCAGTTACTGATCATAGCTATTTAAATACATGATTAAGATATCTAAGCCGGGACGCACATCTTTAATCCTAGCACTCGGGAGGCAGAGGCAGGCGGATCAATGTAAGTTCGAAGCCAGCCTGATCTACAGAGCGACTCCAGGATAGCTAAGGCTAACACAGAGACCCTGTCTTGAAAAACCAAAACCAAAACAAAACAGTTAAGATATCTAAACTACTTAACTTTCATTCAAAATAGCAGAATATAGACTATCTACTAATGGTTGGGATTTTGTTGTTTCTAAAACAATTTCATGCAGAATATATTCACAATATTAGCAATTAGTAATGTATATTTGCTTTTAAAACTGCTAGGGCTGCATAGGTATTAGTAATGCCAGGCATTGCCCTAATTAAAAACTGAAGTTGTTGGATGCATAATATATTCACATCAGGATTGAATTTTCTCTTGAAAATATATAGTGGGAAGCTTAATTCAGATATATATGATGTGAGCACACTAGAAGACTAAATATTGCCGCAGTTACAATACGGCCCTTATCAATCTCTACATTTGGTGCATGCCTTTAGTCCTAACACTTGGGAGGCAGAGGCAGGCAGATTGCTGTGAGTTTGAGGCCAGGACAGCCAGGACTGTTACACAGAGAAACCCTGTCTTGGAAAACCTAAAAGCAAACAAAACAAGATCTGACCAAAGCTTTTTTTTTTTATTAATGGAAGTTTATAGTCTCATTTTAAAATTGATACACAAATGCAAAAGATCAGCTGGAGGTGGTGGCACATGCCTTTAATCCCAGCACTTGGGAGACAGAGGCAGGTGGATCACTGTGAGTTGGAGGCCAGCCTGGTCTACAGAGTGAGTCTGGGAGAGCCAAGGCTACACAGAGAAACCCTGTCTTGAAAAACAAACAAACAAACGAACGAACAAACAAAAAACTCCCAAAACCAAAAAGCAAAAGATCTAGAATAGCCAAAATAAAACAAAAACTTCTTTGAGAAAAAAGAGCAAGATTGGAGAAAACTTTAGTAATTAAGATTTATTGACATGGGGCTAGAGAGATGGCTCAAAGATTAAGAGCACTGGCTGCTCTTCCAGAGGACCCAAGTTCAGTTCCCAGCACCCACATGGCAGCTTACAGCTGCCTTACTCCAAGATCTGACACCTTCATATAGATATACATACAAGCAAAACACCAATGCACATAAAAAATTTAAAAACATTTATTGACATAAATATAGAAATGTAGATCAGTAGATGATAATAAAAAGTCCTACAGCCAAGAAACACTTTGATTAAAATATGGGCGAAAAGATTGGAAGTTATGTCAGCAAAGCTTTTTGAGTAGCTAAAAACAGTGAAGCTGTTCAGCATGCCAAACATAAACCACAGCATGGCGCTTTGTCCCGCTAGGGTGGTTCCTCACTTGTACAGGCAGGTTGAAAGACCCACATGCATTGCTTCTGAGGGTGTAAAATGGCACTTCTTTGGGGGAAAAGTTGTTCAATTAAATGTAGGCTTACTGTGGGACCTATAACTCTGTTCCTAAGTGTCTAGTCAAGAACAACAAGAGCATATCCAAATGTCTGCGTGCAATTCTTCACAATAGCCAACAACTTGAAACAATTAAATGAGTGAGGGAGCTGAGTGACACTGTAACGGAGCACTGGTGAGCGCTCTGTCCCTAGTGCAGCAGTGTGGACTGGCCTTCCTTACTTCAGGGAAGTGGAAAAGCCTGCGACAAAAGACTCATGTGAAGTCTCTAAAACAAGTAAATAAGCTGGAACTATAGACACAAAAAGCCCATAAGTTGAGGGTGGGTGAGAACTGGCTTATGTTAGCAAGAGAGGGCGCTCTGTGCTTAAAGCTGCAGATTTATACATAAAGTCACTAAAAACTCCAACTTCAACATTTACAAAGGGGGTTTTCTAAAAGTTAGTTTTAGGTTTGAATACAAAGTAATTATCACGGCATCTCCATGCACATGTGTCGTTACTCTGTTCTCATTTATTCCCTTCCCTTACTGTTTTCCCCAACACACTCTTCCCCCTTCAAGCAGACTTTCTCTCCTCTAATTTGTTCTTTCTGCTTTCCCATTACATATTCTATTGCCTTCTCTTATTGTCCACCTCCCTTAAGAACTCTTCTTCTCCTTTTATGATCCCTTCTATAATTTAATGATCTAAAACCACAGATGTATAAATATATGTACATGCATATTTGCATATGTGTGGAGGGTACATGTTTGGAGAGGAGTACATGTACACATGTGTTTGTCCATGTGGTCCAGAGGACAACCTCCAGGGTTCTTCCACAGGAGCCATCCATCTTGGTTTTGAGACAGGATCTCTCATGCTGGAAGCGTACCCAGTAGGCAAGCCTGCCTGGTTGGCAAGCCTCAAGGGTCTGCCTGTGTCTACCTTCCCCAGCGCTGGTATGACAAGCACCCGCTACCACCCTGCATTTTGTTTTATATGGATTCAGGGCTCATACATAGGTCCTCATGCTTACAAGGCAAGTGCCTTACCGACTGAGATGGCTTCCCAGCCTTGTATATAACACTTTAAACTGGTTCCACAGATGAGTTTGAATGTGGCATTTGTCTTTTTTAGTCTGGCTTATTTTATTTAACACACTAACCAGTCGCACCACTTTTCTGCACATGCCACAGTTTCTGTTTCCTTTACATCTGCGTAAATTCCATTGTGTGTATGTGCTGCCTCTTCTTTATCTATCCATGTATTGATGAACACATAGGCTGCTTCTCTTTCCTGGCTGTGCAGCTTTAACATGAATGTATATCCAAGAGCTCTATATCAGTTCATGGGGAACTCCTATGCTGACTCCCATAGCAACCAGCAGTGAATAAGGAAGGTTTCTCTTCTGTCATAGTCTCACCAGTGTGTCTTATACCATTTTGTTTGTTTGTTTGTTTGGTTTGGTTTTGTTCAAGGCAGGGTTTCTCTTTGTAGCCTTGGCTGTCCTGGACTCACTTTGTAGACTAGGCTGGTCTCAAACTCACAGAGATTCGCCTGCCTTTGCTTCCCAAGTGCTGGGATTAAAGGCGTGCGCCACCACTGCCCAGCTGCTAGGTGGAATCTCAAAGGAGATTTAATTTGTGTTTCCCTGATGACTAAGGGTGTTGAATACTCTTTCAAATATTTATTGGTCATTTCTATTTCTTCCTTGAAAACTGTCTATTTGGTTCATTAGTCTTTTTTTAAAATTAAATTCCATTTTATTTAATATGTAGCCACATAGAAACTATTTACATGTTATATAATATAATTCACAATTGTGTTTTGGGTATTTGCCCACTTATTATTGATAGGGTGATTTGGAGGTGGTGGTATTTCATTTTGCAGTTCTTTATATATCCTAGATATTAATTGCTTGTCTGATGTGTGGTTAGCAAACTTTTTTGTTGTTGTTGTTGTGTAGGCTGTATCTTTACTCCAGGGATGTTTTCTTTGCTGTACAAAAGCATCTTGATTTAATGTAATGCTATTTGTCAATTCTTGGGATTACCTTTTCTCCATTTGTTTTGTCTATGTTTATCTTGCAATGGCGAATTTTTGTTATATGTAAAAATACCTTTTATAAGACTGTGTGTGTGTGTGTGTGTGTGTGTATAACTTTAATTTTTTAATTTATAGGTAGAAAGCCTGTGTGTGTGTGTGTGTGTGTGTGTGTGTATAACTTTAATTTTTTAATTTATAGGTAGAAAGCCGGGTGTGGTGGCGCACACCTTTAATCCTAGCACTCAGGAGGCAGAGGCAGGTGGATCGCTGTGAGTTCGAGGCCAGCCTGGTCTACAAAGTGAGTCCAGAATAGCCAAGGCTACACACAGAAAACCTGTCTTGAAAAACAAAAAACAAAAACAAACAAAAAATTTTGTAGATAGAAATTAACTACTTCCTCCTCAACCAAACGTCAGAGCAGTTGACAGTTCAGCTCTGTCGGGATACACAGCTAAGTATAATGGTGCTGTACACTTTGTTGTTTGTAGTCAGACACTTTAGGCTGAGTGTCAGCAGGATAATTTTAAGATTTTCTGGAGAAACTTTAAGCCCTAACAACTTGAATAATATTGATGTCATATGAACTGGAAGAGCTGAGGAATTTGTAGCTGTTTTTGCCAGGTTTTATAAGTGATGAAGTATGCCCAGCTCTTTCTCTTGTTGTGGGCTGTTCCTGACGCTCAGCTGGAAGCAAGCAAGCATAACAGGAACTGTAGGGGGCTTTTCCCTCAAACCTCAACTGTAGGGCATAATAAGTTCTTTACAGTTGAAGAGTATCATTTCAGTAAATACATACATTTAGATTTTCTTTTGTCTTACACATTTATTATGCAACTTTGTCAAATAGTTATCTGGGTCTTGGTAGTAAAATGATGGGATAAATGTCTAAGCAGGAAATATTTTCTGGCAACTTTCCACATAATGAAATGGCTATAGGTCTAGAGCTGTGCAATTTGTTAAAGCTGGAAGCCATTAGGAGTGCAGCAGGAGGATGATATAAATCTCTTCAGGCTGTGAATTTACTTTGAGGTATTTCACTAATATTGGTTATATAGATTTTTTCTATTGTATGAATTTTGCTATATGATAACTATGATATAGTATTATAGTAAAATAGTTGGCATATTTTCATGGTTTTTGACTTGTTCATTACCTGGCTATGGCTTTGGTTCAACAAAATTTTTTTCCAAGTCACTGAAAAAGATTTTATATCTTTTAGCTACTATAGGAATAGTCAAATGTTTTTATTTTCAATAGAGATTATTTCATATATTCTAAATATCCCACAGCATTCTGCTTTATTTGTTTTTTAATGTCTCTTATTCTTTATGTTATTTTTATGTGTATGGAAGTTTTGATTGTATGTATGTCTGTGTGTCCTGTGTGTTCTAATGCCTATGGAGGCCAGAAGAAGGCGTTGGATCCCCTGGAAATGCACTTAGAGATTGCTGTGAGCTGCCAAGTGGGTGGTGGGAATCGAGCCCTGGTCCAGTACTATTCACTGCTGAGCTATCTTTCCATCCCTGCCTCATATTTTTTATTACCCAGCCATAAAATAGTTTCACTGTTTTTATTGAATAATTCATATAATTTACTCTTTGACAGTATAGACTTCAGTAGTTTCTGACATATTCACTTGACTGTAAAATCATTACCACTATCAAATTTTAGAACATATTCATCATTCCAGAAAGAAACCCTGTATTCCTAGTAGACCCTCCCCATGTTTCTTACCAGTCCCCAGCAGGCACTATTCTACCCTCTGTTTCTATGCACTTACTTGTTCAGGACTCATGGATTAGCAGTCCTGCACAGGGCATGGCTTCTGTGCTTGACTTCTCTTCATGGATGGGTGCAGTGTGCTGTATGAGCATGTGACGTCTGTTTTGTCATTTCTTCAGTGGCCATGAGGGTTGCTTCTAATTTTTGGTTAGTGTGAATAATATTGCTGGGAAATGTGCAAATGTTTGTGTGAGGCCTGGAGAGATGGCTCAGCTGTTAAAGATTAGACTCACAACCAAAACAAATGCTTGTGTGAGTACCTTTTCTCTTCTCTTTAGTGGAACTGATAGTTTGTGTTGTAGTTCTGGGCTTAGTTTTGTGATAAGCTATTTTCCTGAGATGACCATACTGTCTTCTGGGCAATGCTTGAGGATTCTCATGTTTCACTTGCATGCTCATGCTTGTTACTGTCCTCTTTTTTATTGTGGTTATTCTAAGTGAAACAGTACCTTATGAAATTTTTTTCTATTTCCCCCAATGACCAGTGGTTTGAGCTTTTTTTTTTTTTTTTTTTTTGAGACAGGGTTTCTCTGTGTAGCCCTGGCTGAAACTCTGTAGACCAGGCTGGCCTTGAACTCACAGACATCTGCCTGCTTCTGTTTCCTAAGTGCTGGGATTAAAGGTGTATGCTACCACCTCCCGGCGATTTGAGCATCTTTTAGTGTGTGTATGTATCTAACTATGTAGCTCTGGGTGTCCTGGAACTCACTATGTAGACCACGCTGGCCTCAAATTCACCAAGATCCACCTGCCCCTGCCTCCCAAGTACTGGGATTGAAGGTGTGTGCCACTGTACCCAGCATAAAGTGTTTATATGTGTGTTCTCTTTAAAGAGCTGTCCTCTCAAGTTCTTTGTACATCTTTCTTCTTGTTGTTAGGTATTTTGGGTTTGGGTTGGTTTGGTTTTTAGTTGTTCTGAGGACATTCTCAACCTCCATCCCAGTTTTCTTTTTGTTGTTGTGTTTCGTGTTTTGGAGACAGGGTTTTATACTGAAATCCAAGCTGTCCTAGAACTTAGCATGCAGCCCAGGTGAACTAAAGGTAGCTCTTCCTCATCCTGCCAAGTGCTGGCTTCTACTTTTTGAAACAAATATTATTATAGAAAATATTATGTTTGTGTTTTTATTATGGGTGCTACTCCTTATCATGGTAGCAGTATGTGGCCTTGCACAGCTGTTGCCTCAGCTCTCAGGAAGAAGCAATGGCTGGAGATACATGAGTTTAAGACGAGCTTAGGCTACAAGGTAAGATACCCTGTCTTAAAAAAAACAAACAAACATGAATTGTTATTACAGGATGCCATTTATGCTCTTAACTAGTGTGCTTCAACTCACATTGTAAATCTCATAATTACATGCATGTTTGCCGATGAAATATAAACCCTCAAATTAGGTTTTCTGAGTTAGATATAAATATTGAAGAGCCTTCTGAGCTTCTTCATTAGGTAAGATACAGCTGTACACAAACCTAGAAAATTTCCCCCTGTAGAAAGTTCTTTTGTACTAATATTAGCCTTGCCAATCACCTAAGACCAGCAATCACCTTAGATTACTTTGTCTCTTGAAATTCACATCAGTGGAAGATCAGAAAATGGTGTGTACTTCTGGGTTATATATTTGGGGGATTGACTTGGTTAGGGGTTTACACTTGTGCATAAGCATCAAAGACCAACCAGATTTGTGCCCTGCAGCTCTCATAGACCACCAGAACTATAAATGTTAACTCCTGTGTTCAGCGATCTACTGCATATGGAACTGCTCTTGTCGTGATGCCTATACACCAGCTAGGCTAGTACAGTTCAACTCTAGGGACTCGCTATAGCTTGCTGCAATAATTTGCTGAGATGTTTTTTGAAAGATTTAAAAAACTTTTTGCTTCATGTGTTTGAGTATTTGCCTGCATATATGTATCTGTACGCCATGCGTGCCTGGCATCTGTAGAGGCCAGAGGAGGGCATCAGGTCCCCCAGAACTAGCATTACAGAAGGCTTGTTATTGAGCTGCTGTGTGGGTGCTGGGAACAGAACCTAGATCTTCTGCAGGAGAGGCCAGTGTTCTTCACTGCAGAGCCCTCTCTCCAGTCCCTAAGTATAATGGAATTTTCTTTGGGCCACCAGCTCCCAAGTAATAACAGAGAGACTTTTTATTAATTATGAAAGCTTTGGTTTTAGCTTAGGCTTGTTCCGCAACTAGCTCTTAACTTATTATCTCATTTATACTAATATACATTCTGGCATGTGGCTTGTTTTCCTTAGTGCCTCAGTACCTTAGTCCTGGCACCTGTCTCTTCCTGTGTTCACATAGTGAACTCCAGGTCAGCCAAGGCTACACAGTGAGACCTTGTTTCAAATTCAAAGCAAAATAAAACGTGTTTGTGTTTGTGTGTGTGTGTGTGTGTGTGTGTGTGAGAGAGAGAGAGAGAGAGAGAGAGAGAGAGACAGAGAGACAGAGAGACAGAGAGAGAGAGAGAGAGAGAGAGAGAGAGAGAGAGAGAGAGAGAGAGAGAGATATGAAGGGCAGGGCATACCTGCCAAAACACAGGTGTGGATGCCAGAGATAAAATTTATGGAGTCAGTTCTCCCCTTTTAACCTTTACATGGGTTCCAAGTATTGAGCTCAGATCACCAGGCTTGTGACAGGCCCCCTTTATCTGATAAGCCATCTCACTGACCCTGACAGCTCTTATGAAGTAAATGTATACATCAGATTATGATCCAACAATTCTGCAATGTATATACACAGGGGATCTGAATGCCTATCTGTGTTCACAAAAAGGCTTGGATATGAACGCACATAAGAGTTTTATTCATAGTAATGTCAAACTGGAAACTATCTGATTGCCCATTAACAAGATAAACAAACTGCAATATATTCCACAGTGGAGAAGAGAACTCATGAGAAAAACACAGTTGAAACTCAAAAAGATAGTACAGGAACGAGTACACTGAAGGGTTCCATTGGCAGGAAGTTCAAGAAAGGGCAGAGTCCCCTTTCCTGCCTGAAAGAGCTTCAGCTCCCCTGGCTCATGGAGGTGCCACAGCCAATGTTAAAACAGTTGACAAGCACTGTGTGACAGTGCTGGATGTTGTGCCCTGGGGCCTTGTCTTGTACCATTCCCTGTGGTGACTTTTGTTTGGAACTGTAATAAGTTGTAAACTGCATGATTTAGAGAGTCATCCTGGACCAGCTGCCCCCCCAACAAAAAAATCATAGCTTCTTGACTTATTTTTAATTTTGTATCTTTGTAGTAATGTAATTGTTTTTTTGGTTTTTGTTTTGGTGGGTTTTTTGTTTGTTTGTTGTTGTTTTAATTTTGGTCAGGCATGGTGGCACATGCTCTTTTTTTTTTTAAAGATTTATTAAACTGCCTTTGTGTGTACACCTACAAACCAGAAGAGGGCGCCAGATCTCATTATAGATGGTTGTGAGCCACCATGTGGTAGCTGGGAATTGAACTCAGGACGTTTGGGGGAGCAGCCAGTGCTCTTAACCTCTGAGCCGTCTCTCTAGCCCGTGTTACTGTATTTTTATGCCTGCGTTTTGTTTAAATAAATAAATAAAAGAAACTAAGAAAAAAGGGCAGGGGGGCGGGCAAAGAGTGGCCTGTGGTGGCAAAGTGGCTTCTCACATTTGGGGTGGGTAACTAACAGCAGAGGAGAGCTTTCTGAAGTCATGGCAAGTGTTGCTTGGCTACATGTGTTGGAAGTCAGTTTAACGAAACAGAAAGACTCAGACTCATGGTGGAAAGCCCTGCGAAAGCACCACACCTCCTTACTAAGTGCAACAGTATATGATGTACTCAATGTAGTTAGTGGTTGAGTGTCAACCAATAACACTGACTACTGCAGTAAAGGTTGGATTTGTGCTGGCTAGTTTATATGTCCCCTTGACACAAGCTGGGGTCATCTGGAAGAAGAAATCTTAGCTGAGAAAATGTCTTCATTGGATTGTCCTATAGGCAAGTCTGCAGGACATCTCTTGATTGATGATTGAGGTGGGAGGGCCCAGTTCAGTGTGAGTAGTGCAACTTCTGGGCAGGCAGTCCTGGATGGTAAAAGAAAGCAAGTTGAGCACATCAGTAAGCAGCGTCCCTCTGTGGGTTTTGCTTGAGTTCCTGCTATGACTTCTCTCAGTGATAGACTGTTACCTGGAAGTAAGATGAAATAAAACCCTTTGCTCCAAAAGTTGCTTTTTGTCATGCTCTTTATCACAGCAGTCTAAACCTGAGACACTACTTCGGACTCATTACTTCATTCTATTTGATCTGTTTCTGGATGTACTCTTTCCACGTGACTATTATTTTTGTGCTTATACTTTAGCATGTAAGAGTTTGGGGGTTGCTTGAAAAGAGGGACATGGTAAACATAGTAATGAGAGAGTTAGCAGTTAAGCAAGTTCAACTAATTAACACTCTGGGGACAATTTATTTGTGCACTGCTAGAGACGCCCTTGGGGTTAAAAGAGTAGAACTTTAGACAAGCTAGTAATGATGGTGCCCGGGCAGAAAGATCTTGAGGCAGAGGTTAGCCCAAGCTATATATGAGCACCATGCCTCAAAACAATGTATGGCTGAGGATATACCTCAGTCATTTGAGTGCCTAGCATGAGTGTAGTCTTGGGCTTAATTTCTGGAACCAGGAAAACTGTGCATGTGGCGGCCTATGCCAGCAATCCCAGTGAGTCCCAAGATGAATCAGACCCTTCTTAGTAACCTATAATTTAAAATGCACAGATCACAAGTGAAAAGGTCAGTTACACCTACATAGCCAGTTTGAGAGGCCAGTCTGGGATAAAATGTTGTCTCAAAAAGAAAATGAAGAATAAAAATAAAACAAGTAACAAAACTTTAATACATTTCTGTATTCTGAGTGTATATTTAGGAATATAACATCTGTAGCTTTTAAAAGTGATTTATTATTTTCCAAATAAAGTTGGTTTTAGTGTTATCTTTCCAGTGTCCAAATGTCCACACCTTGACATTTCTATAAGTACAAGAGAAGTTTTAAAAATATGTTGATATACAGAAAATAAAATCCTTTTTGAGCCAGGCATGGTAGTATATATCTGTAATTGCAGCACTGCAGCACACACGAGGAAGAGGCAACTCGGTCTCTGCTAGCTCTAGACCGTCACAGCTACATAATAAGACCCTATCTTTAAAAAGTCAAGAAGAAAACAACAAAGTAAAATCCTTTATGGTAGATCAACAACTGAGTCCTGCAGGATGTTCAGAATTTCATGCAGTGTAAAAGATAGTACCTCTTTAGTGTGTATTTCATTGGCTAAAGTGGGCTTAGCGGCATATGTTAGAACAAATGAGGTGACAAACAGGCATTGAATTGAGATTCTGGGTGGCACAGTAGAAGTAAAGGGAGAACTAGGGAACAGTGGGTCTAAGTGGGAGAGTTGGGCTCTGTATGGTGATGTGGAAAGGGGTTTCCAAATGTCCTCCATAGCCTCCCTTCCCTTTCTCTTTACTCCTGAGGCTGGTAGGTATTGTGTCCTTTCGTTTTGTTTTGTTTTGTTTTAATTCACATAGGTATTATGTCTTTTTCTTTATTTCTTCTTCTTCTTTTTGTTTTTTTTTTTTGTGTGTGTGTGTGGTTTTTTGTTTGTTTGTTTGTTTTTGCTTGCTTTATTCACATAGCAATTCTGTTTACTTTCTCTATGGGAGTTGTGTTTAGTCTCCTTAGTACATAGGCACAGACTCTGCATTCAGCCTGCCTGTCTAATCTCAGAGAATGTGCACTGAGAACACTAATTGCACAGATAAATTGGTTTTTTGTGTTTGCATGACTGATCAAGAGCAAAGTACCCTAATTTCAGATGTCTTCAGAGAGATTTTTCTTTAACCTCTGCCTTTAAGAGGAAGATTATAAAGCATTATCGTTACTGCAGGTCAGAATTATATTGTAAGACTTACAAAGTAATAGAAAAGAGTAATCTAAGGATAAATTATAAAGATCAAAGCAGTTGAAAATTAAAGTGAATTTAAATGTAAGCTTAGGTATGGTTTTAGACTCTTAAAGAAACTATCCATGCAGAAAGGCCCTGGGTTCGATCCCCAAGCACTGAAAAAAGGGAGAGAGCGACAGAGAGCACGTGCCTAACCCTACATCATCATGCCTTTTAATTATAGCTTCCAGAGTGCTTTAATATTGACATGTGTGAGAAGGCAAAGAACTAAAATAGGTATTTAGAAACTAGATTGACGCCGTGCATTTCTCTCGTTTATTACCAGTGCAACAGTGGGGTTATTCTGAGGTCATGTAGGAGGTCCAGCAGCACACACTGGATGCAGCCCTTGCTTTGTGTTCAGCTATATTTTATTTGCTGATAATTTCCGAATCTATGTCTTTTAATGCTGTTTTGCTTTTCATCTGCAGACTTGTATTTCCACCCATAAAAATACTTAAGATTGTTTTGTATGTTTAAAAAAGTATTTTTCTTCTTCATTTTGATTTATGACTTTATTGTCCTTTTCATTCATTCATTCTTTTTGTTTTTGTGATAGTGGTGATGGTGGATATACTATGTATGTACCACAGTGCCCTCAGCCTCCTAAGTGCGTGCAGGACGCTACCATGCCTGGCTTTCCTACACTGATTTTTCCTCTGCCCTTTCCAAAGGACTAGTGTAACCTTTAAAACATCTTTCAGATCTAAGCATTGCTACTCTCATCAACTATTGTGCACCTTTACTACCTGCTTTTAAAAAGCACTCAGGAGGCAGAGGCAGGCAGATGTTTGTGTATGAGGCCAGCCTGGTCTACAAAGTGAATCCAGGACAGCCAGGGATACACAGAGAAACCCTGTCTTGAAAGGCAAAAAAACAAAAACCACATTTATATAAACAAGACATGTTATTGTTGCTATTATTACTGAAGCAAAGGGTTTTTTTTTGTTTTTTGTTTTTTTGTTTTATTTTTTAATATCAACTATAGCCGGGCGTGGTGGCGCATGCCTTTAATCCCAGCACTCGGGGAGGCAGAGGCAGGTGGATCACTATGAGTTCAAGGCCAGCCTGGTCTCCAAAGAGAGTCCAGGACAGTCAAGATTACATAGAGAGACCCTGTCTCAACCTCCCCCTCCCCAATTAAAAAAAAAATCAACTATTTCAGAAGTTTCTAAAGTTTAAAAAAAAAAAAAAAAGTCCATTATTTGGCCAACTTCTACTTTTCTGGAATTAACCATTATTTCTGCTTATTGTATATGTTATCACACATTTATTTTCCTATTCTACCCCTCTCAACAGGATCTCACTATGTAGTTTAATCTGGCCTTGAACTTGCTAAAGAGTCTGAGGCTAACCTCATGGTTTTCCTGCCTTGGCTTCCCCAAGGGCAGTAAGTAGAAGCATTTAACACAATTGCCCAGTATTGCTATGAGCCTCTACACTTACAGAAGTGATCTCAAAAACCATTTCTTGGGTGGATGACTAGACCGATTTTCCACTGATCTTCCTGCTATTGGCCCCTCTTCATTGTATTGCCAGTTTTCTACTCAGCTAGCAAGCCTCACTTTGCCTTAAGACTTGTTTATTCCCTGTTGTCGTGTGAGAACCAGCCCTTTAATGTTATGGCAGCCCTTCACAGTCCGCATCAGTATTTCAGCATGTACAGCCTTCCTAGCACCTGCTGTGCTGCTTAGCTCATGGCAGCGTCCCTGGATTCTTGTGTGGTATAGCTCCCCATCTTTGTCTTCTTCATCTGCCAGGCTCCAAGCTCTCAGCACCCAGTGTCTTATTTTTAAAAGAGTCTTTGTTAGTGTGTTCTGGTTGAAATATGAAATATTCTCCACAGGGTCATGTATTTGAGTTTGAGCACTTGGTCCCTAGCAGCTGTTATTCTGTTATGGTCCAGAACTTTCTGGACATGGCAGATAGAGCGCTTGGGGGTTCTAGGTTGGCTTCGTGTCCAGCTCAAGTTTTCCTTTCCTGTTCTGAGATGCAACAGGCTGAATCTCAATCTCCTCTTCAGCTGGACCAGCCTCGGTGCCTTCCCTTCAGTCACATTATATGCTTCACACTGAAAGTCAGAATACACCCTCCATCACATTGCTGCTTTCACGGTTTGGGTCATGACGATATGAACCTATAAAGAAAACCGACACCAGCTCTGGGTTGTTGCTGTGATAAACCTGACCATGTGCTCACAACTGGTCTGCAGAAAAAATGTGGACAAGTTTGGAGCTATGGACTAGAGAAGTGTTAGAATGCCACTAGTAGAGCTTGATGGGCCATTCTGCTAGTTCAGAAGACCAGCACACTAGAATGCAGACGGTAAAGGTCAAGCTCGTGAGGCTATTGAAAATCAGACTAGAAGCCAGGCGTGGTGGCGCACGCCTTTAATCCCAGCACTCAGGAGGCAGAAGCAGGGGGATCACTGTGAGTTCAAGGCCAGCCTGGTCTACAAAAGTCCAGGACAGCCAAAGCTACACAGAGAAACCCTGTCTCGAAAAACCAAAAAGAAAAAAGAAAAAGAAAGAAAAGAAAATCAGACTAGAGAGTGTTCATCTTACATTTCTGGCAAAAGATCTGGCTACAATCTGCCCTTGTCCTGACAATCTGAGTGAGACTGAATTAAAGAGTAATAGACGAGGCTGACGAACTGCCTCTATGGGTAAAGACACTTGCTGTCAAGTCTAATGGCCTGAATTCCATCCCCAGAACACACATGGTGGAAAGAGAACCAACTTCTACAAATTGTCCTCTGACCTCAACTCATGTGCTGTGACATGTGCATGCACATGCACACACCACACACACACACACACACACACTGCAACACACACACACACACACACACACACAAATAAATACAACAAAATTTTTTTTTTAAGTTTTAAGTACGGGACTAATTTGTTGGATGGAGGAAATTTTAAGACAGCAATTAGGCTATGGTATAGTCTGCACTCATTGCTTTCTTCCAGATCCACAGTAAAGAAAGCAGAAAATAGAGCAGAAAAGTATGAAAAACTGCATTTTGGTGGAGGTTGAACTCAGTTGAAAGTTGCAGACAAGGCTAGTGAGGACAAAGTGGCCACTATAATTGTTAAAGAAATTAGCACCTTAAGAAAAGGCTTTACACTTTGTACTCTGCAAAAGCCCATACATTAAAGTGTCTAGGGTGGAGACTGGGGACCATTTGTTTTGTTTTGGGATTTGAGACAGGGTTTCTCTGTGTAGCCTTGGCTGTCCTGGACTCACTCTGTAGACCAAGCTGGCCTCGAACTCAGATATCTGTCTCCTCTGTCTTGAGATCTGGGATTAAAGGTGTGCACCACCACTGCCTGGCAACTGGAGTCTGTTGAAAAAAACATGAAGGAAGAGTTCCTGAAAAGACAAAGCCTTCAGTGTGCTGTGCTGAAGACAGCCAGCTAGGGAACCTGTTCCTTGGTTCAGCCACGTAGATGTGCAGGGACTTCTGCAGCCATAGTCTAACAGGGTTAGTTTGAGGCTGCCTCTCAAACTGGCAGTGAAACTTGGCATCACCCCTGTGTTGCTGCTTTTGCAGGCATGCAGGACACAAGAGTGAATTCTGCAACACAAGGTTCGAGAAAAACCCCAAAGCCAGGCAATATGGCGTAGGGTCCTATTCCACAGAGATGCCCTCGGACTCCATGTGTGAAGCTGGGAGAGTGGAGCCTAAGCTGCAGTAAAGACCCCATTGGAGATGCCAGGAGCATGGAATACCTATCAAAGACAGCGCAGGCTCTGAGCGGGTTCCACCCAAGAGAGTGGCTGTGCGTGCTGCAAACAGTAGCCATGTGGTAGTGCTGCCACCCGAGGCTGTCAGAACTCAGCTGGTGCTGCATGAACCCGAGATGCTGGAATGGTGCTGTAGTGTCTGTGCTTGCTATAAGGTGTCAGTCTTGCTTTGGTCTGCTGTTTCCTTACTATCCTCCTATCCTGAATAGGGATGTTTAGTCTGTGCCATTGTGTATTGGAACTCTGTAATTTGTTTTTGTTTGGTTTTGTTTTTCATAGCCTCAACATTTAAAAGATAGTTTTGAATCCTAGAAGAGCTTTTGGACTTTTGAATAGTGTTGGAATTATAAGACTATGGACCCTTTTGAAGTTGGGCTGAATGCAGTTTTCATTATGAGATGGCCATGAGCCTGTGGGGACCAAGGGAGGAATATTATTGTTAGAATGTGAAATGACCCCTGCAGGCGTATACATTTGAGCGTTAGTTCCCCAGCTGGTCCACTCTTTGGGAGGTTGGAGAACCATCTGAGCGTGAGGCTTAGGGGGCAGACATGGGTCTGTAGGGGAGGCCTAAGGATTCCAGGCTGGCTTTACTTCGGGATAGAACTCTTTGTTTCCTAGTCCTTGAAGATACAGCAAGACACACACACACCTTACCACGTGGACCCTGATGTTCCAGCCGCCATGCGTCCTGTCACAATGGACTGTTACCCCCCCCCCCCCCAAGTCATGAGCCAAGCAAACCTCTTTTCCCTTAGCTGCTTCTGCCAGGGTTTTGGTCAGAGTGGCATACACTAACGAATATAGTGTGTTCAGTGTCCTCTGCTCCTTCACCACTCCGGTCACATTTTGACAGAGGGGGCTCTTCTGTAATGCCTGTCAGTGAGAAGAGGGCCTCTTGGGGATTGGCGAAGTGGACCAGCCGTTAAGAGCACTTGTTGCCCTTGTTTTGGTCTTGTTTGGTTGTTGGTTTGGTTCCCAGCATCAATATGGTGGCTCACCACCACCATAACTTTAGTTTCAGAAGATCAGATGCTTTCTTCTGCCCTCTGAAGGGACCAGGCATGCATGTGGTACCCAGGTACATGCAGGCAAAACACACATAAAATGAATAAACCTAAGAACAAAAGAATCCAATCCTCATCACTGCAGAAAACTATCTTAAAAACTAGAATACACTGGGCATGATGGCGCATGCCTTTAATCCCAGCACTCAGGAGGCAGAGGAAGGCAGATCGCTGTAAGTTCGAGGCCAGCCTGGTCTACAGTGTAAGTCCAGGACAGCTAAGGCTAACACAGAGAGACTCTGTTCCCACAAAAAACAAAACAAAACAAAAAACTAGAATTAAAAAAAAAAAAAAAAAAACACAAAAAAACCCTAGAATAGCTCTTGTCTTAGTCATTGTCCCATGTCAGTACTCTACCTAGTATATAAATATTGGTAAATAGATGTATATTATGACTTAAAAATTTAGAGATCAGGCAGGGCAGTGGTGGGGCACATGTTTAATCCCAGCACTCACAGGGCTACGCACGCACGCACGCACGCACGCACGCACGCACGCACGCACACCCAACCCATATACAAAATGTCTGTGAGTAAAAATTGGTATATGAATTTGAAGACAGATCAGATCAGGGCATTATTTCCGTGGCTGCTTTAGGTAGTAGAATGTGCTAGGTACTGTAGGAGAGCACAAAGCGTAGCGTTTCTGATGCTCAGTAACTTACAGCCTGTGCTGCTGGATCGCAGAAAGGCCTGAGTAGCATAAGATGGCATTGTTACAATATTATATCTTATTTTAAGTGCACTTCTGTGTATTTACGGTAGGGATTGAAGCCAAGGCCTGGCACTTGTTGAAGGCATGCTGTACCTTGCGTTGTCCTCCAAGATTTATTTATTTTTATTTTTTGAGTATGAGTGTTTTTCCTGTACAGATGTATGTGCATCAAGTGCATTCCTGATGTCCACAAAGACTAAAACAGCCTTGGACCACCTGGGACATGAGGCTCTGGTGGGTGTGAGCGGCCATGTGGGTGCATATGCGTGTGCGTGCTGGGGAAAGTTAAAAGGAGTTTTGCTGGTGTGTGTGTGACATGATAATAAAACATCAGGAATATAAGGAAAAGTTCAGTGTATCGTTTTAATCCTTTGTTTGGTGACACTGGGTATTGAATCTATGGTTTTGTGTGTGGTAGGCAAGCACCACTGAGCTAAATTCTCAGTCAAGGGAAATTGTTATGAATAATTATCTTGAACCTGGCATGGTGGTACATGCCTGTCATCCTAGCACTGGGCAGGCAGAGGCAGGAGAATCATGCATTAGAAGCCAGCCTGAGCTGCATAGCAATTTTGATCCCAAAACAAAACAAAATACAAATCAATATTTTAAATATAAACTTCTGAATTACAAATTCCTATTAAGTGTGTTAAATTTACTTATAGTTGCTATTCAAAAAACGTTTTCTTTACATACTAAACTGATATAATTAACAATCAAATATCTTTTGCCTACATGTACTTATACACTGAATACGATGTTGTAGCCTTTATTTAAAGCTTTCATGTTCTAAATGAAAATGATTGCTACCCCCATACATTTTTAACTTAGCGTTTTAGTATAATGGCCCTGATTTAAGAATTAGCCAGTTTTCCTATGGAGCTGTGACCTAGTCTTATGATGCCAGCCCACTGTGATTACACTGTCTGTGCCTCCCACTGAAGAAGCTCTTAGTGCACTTGCAAGGAGCATGCGGAATCATGTCAGAGGTCAGCCAGTGGAGTCCATTTTCCCACAGCCGCCTGGTGTGAGTGATCTTTTACTGTGTTTCAAAAAAAACGGGCCAGGATTAGAGAGGATTAGAAAGAATATTACCCTCCTGAATATAGGCTCAGGGTGCTGTGGAGAGGGAACCCAACCAGGCAGCAAATGGGCTTTCCCTGACCAGGACGCAACCTTTGCTGCATTCCTTTTAAGAAACTGAATGGGAAATGTTAAGTCCCCAAACTGGATTAGTAAATAATCTCATAGTTTGTGACATCTGCTAAAATAAATTGATGAGCAGACTGCATTCTTACACTTGAGGAGCCAGAAACATCAAGAGTTGGCGTAATTAAAGATGGGCAGTAAGCTCAGCAATGCGTGCAGAGGCGCACTTCATAAACAAAGAAGATACCATTCCAAATGTATTAGTACAGTGAGTATGTAATATTCATTACTTAAGGCTTAACATCTGAAATCCGTATAACTTTTTTATTTTTAAGATTCTTCCTAGATTTTATTGCTTACAAGAAAGCTTAAAAATTACAGCTTTAACTCTTTATGTTCTTTATAACTTAAACTCTTTAAAATGTGCAACTCTATCTTTTGAGATATCCTCTTTTATGCTCTACATTCTTTTTTATTTTATATAATAAACATGTATTTGGATTTCATGACACGTCAGTTAGGAGCAAATTGTTTAGGCCCAGAGAGGCTCTTCAGACTGCTCGAAGGGACGTGCACATGCCTCAGTCTCAGAAGGAAAGTTAGCTAACTAAATTTTTAAAGTTTTGTTTAAAGTCATCCATTTAATATTAGACCTGATACACCAGTGCTTACTTTTATATCTTTCTTAATGAAAGTCATAATCTTTGTTAATGTAATAACTATGATTATACAGATTTTAGTGTCTGCTTTTGTTTCTGGTTTTTTAACATGCTGAAGATTGAATGCAGAGCCTTGAAAATGCCAAGCACATGCTTTACCACTGAGCTGAACCCCAAGCACCATGCTTCTGTTATAGATTATAAAAGCAGAAGGAATGTTTTCAAGAGTTTGAGATAACCTGGGCATGGTGGCGCATATCTATAACCCTATCCCTTAACTATCTGAGGCAGAAGAAATTACAAGTTTGAAGCTAACCTGGGCTAAATAGTAAGGCACCATCTCTGATGAATGACTGAATCAATCAGTCCATCGATTGATCAATCAATGGATGGCATGAGATAAAACTTAGTTTCATATGTGAAAAGGAATTTCTAATGGGCACTTCACTCCTGCCTTAAATGTGTGATGCTCTATGCTTTCTGGTGCATCGCCTGTGCATATGATGGCCCTGTGCATTGACCGTGTCTTCTGTTTGCACCTCTGCTCACTCCCAGTTATGCATATTCTGATCATCTTTAAATTTCAACTCAAATCAACATATATTTAGTGTATATCTCGGCATTACCACCCCAAGATGTTTACTCAAGAAAAATGAGACATATTTATACCAAAGCTTATATTAAACACTTCTTGATGTTATCATTTGCTTTTGTCTCTTGCTTGCTTGCTTTTCTGATTTGTGTTTTGTTTTTGAGACAGGTTTTCATGTATGCCACCCTGGCCTTGAGCTCACTCACAGTGTAGTCAAGGATGAACTTGAACTCTTATCTTTCTGCCTCTACCTGCTGAGTCTTAGGATTACAGGTGCGCATGCACCACCATATCTGGTTTATGCTAGATGTCAAGCCCAGGGCTCCATGCATGCTAGGCAAGCGCTCTGCCAACTGATCTATGTTCCCAGCTCAGCATTATTACTTCTAAAAGGCAAAAAGCAGGAAGGACACAAGTCTAATAGCTAATGACTGGATAAGTAAGTGAGGTGTATGTATTTATTTCTTTTTCTTTTTTATTTTATTTTCTTTTTCTTTTTTTATTAATTTATTCTTGTTACACCTTAATGTTTATCCCATCCCTTGTATCCTCCCATTCTTCCCTCCTTCCCATTTTCCCCTTACTCCCCTCCCCTATGACTGTTCCTGAGGGGGATTACCTCCCCCTGTATATGCTCATAGGGTATCAAGTCTCTTCTTGGCAACCTGCTGTTCTTCCTCTGAGTGCCACCAGGTCTCCCCCTCCAGGGGACATGGTCAAATGTGAGGCACCAGAGTACGTGAGAAAGTCATATCCCACTCTCCACTCAACTGTGAAGAATGTTCTGACCATTGGCTAGATCTGGGTAGGGGTTTAAAGTTTACCGCCTGTATTGTCCTTGGCTGGTGCCTTAGTTTGAGAGGGACCCCTGGGCCCAAATCTGCCTATCATAATGTTCTACTTGTGGGTTTCTAGGACCCTCTGGATCCTTCTACTTTGCTATTTTCCCATGCTTCTCTCATTTAGAGTCCCAATAGGATGTCCTCCCCTCTGTCCCAGTTTCCTGGTAAGTGAAGGCTTTCGTGGGACATGCCCCTTGGGCTAGTATGCAGATATAAGTGAGTATATACCATTTGAGTCTTTCTGCTTCTGGGTTAACTCACTCATTATGATCATTTCTAGCTCAGTCCATTTATCCACAAATTTCGGGAATTCCTTGTTTTTAATAGCTGAGTAGTATTCCATAGTGTATATGTACCACAGTTTCTTTATCCATTCTTCTACTGATGGACACTTAGGCTGTTTCCATGTTCTGGCTATTATGAATAAGGCTGCTATGAACATGGTTGAGCAAATTTTCTTGTTGTGTGCTGGAGCATCTTCTGGGTATATTCCAAGGAGTGGAATAGCTGGGTCTTGAGGAAGCCCTATTCCCAGTTTTCTAAGATAGCACCAGATAGACTTCCAAAGTGGCTGTACTAGTTTGCATTCCCACCAGCAATGAAGGAGTGTTCCTCTCTCCCCACATCCTCGCCAGCATGTGGTGTCGCTTGAATTTTTGATCTTAGCCATTCTGATGGGTGTAAGATGGAATCTCAGAGTTGTTTTGATTTGCATTTCCTGATGACTAAGGAGGTTGAGCATTTCTTTAAGTGTTTCTCGGCCATTTGATATTCCTCTGTTGAGAATTCTCTGTTTAGTTCCAAGCCCCATTTCTCAATTGGGTTATTTGGCTTGGTGGTGTTTAATTTCTTGAGTTCTTTATATATTTTGGATATTAGCCCTTTGTCAGATGTCGGGTTGGTGAAGAGCGAGGTGTATTTATGATGGCATGTTATTTGATGCTAAAGTGGAATGGGGTACTGATAGGTGCTGTGACCTACATGAACCTCAGTACTGCTAAATGTAAGAAGCTGGTCACAAGTTTCCACATATACATTATATTATCATAGGAGATAGAAAATAGGTTAATGCTTGGTTCAAAATGAGGCAGTGTGAAAAATATCACAGGGTCCAGTGTTCCCCCTGAGGTAATGAGCATGTGTCAAATTGACTATGGTGACAGATGCACGTGTTTTTGATTGTTTTTTTGTTGTTGTTGTTGTTGTTGTTTTGTTTTTTTGTTTTTGAAACGGGATTTCTCTCTGTAGACTTGGCTGTCCTGGAACTAGCTCTGTAGACCAGGCTGGCTTTGAACTCACAGAGATCCTCCTGCCTCTGCTCCCTAAGTGCTGGGATTAAAGATGTGCACCACCACCACCTGGCCAATGTTTTTGAATATAATAAAACCCACTGAACTCTGTATTTCAAATAATCTAATTCTATGCTATGTGAATTATATCTCAACAAAGCTGCTTTTAAAACTTGATAAAATTAGTATTTCCTATTCACATATCAATTGCTTATGCTTTTATAAGGTTCCCTCCACAGTCTGATTGTAATTATTTACTCAAGAAATCTGTTTTTTCTCATTATGGTATTGGTTTAGTTTTTTTGGTGTTTGAGTATATTGTCTTGTATTTAGTGAATATTAAACAATTGACTTCTCCCATAGTTAAGTGTTCCACCCATAAAATGGAAATAAAAGAAAACAATTGAATGATGACAAAAAATATTTTCAAGAAACTGTATTTTATAATTTTATATTTAATTGTTTTTGGAAAGTATTTATCCTCACATTATTTCTTCAAATTAACTTTCCGGTTGTATTTGCACACAAGGTCACACAAGCCGCTTGTCACTTTGTTTTTGCTTATAGGAAAATTCTCATTTTGGAGGTTTGCAAATACAAGTGCTTTAAACAGGTTTTCAGTTGCATGTAATTTTCACAAGTTTAATGTGTATGAGTTTAAACCAATTTGTAACATTTGAGTAAATGTTTTGTGGATGTTTGCTTTTAACACAATTTAATTTCTTGACGTGGATGTGTTGTTTTCGCAGTACTTACTAGAGATGAAAAGTTTAATTTTACCTCCGGAACACATTCTGAAGCGAGGAGATAGTGAAGCAATTGCCTATGCTTTCTTTCACCTGCAGCACTGGAAGCGGATAGAAGGTGCCCTGAACCTCCTGCAGTGCACGTGGGAAGGCAGTAAGTGTTCCTTGCCAGAGGCAGTGCGGGTCTCTCTTAATGCTCACTGCATCCACATGCAGTCTTCTAAAATGAGATTGTGTGAGTTTCAGAAGGACTCGAATTGGTTTCAAATGTTCTTTGTGGCATTATACTTTGTAGAAGAAATAATTTAATGTATATTGGTGCCACATTTAGGAAAAGCAGAATAAGGAACTATTAGAGTATTTTGCTAAGTTAAATATTTGGAACGAGAAAAAATGAAAATGTGTGCCTTTTAGCACATAAGCTTTTTTAATGTGTTTAAATTTTGTTACTGTTTTTAGTTGATTGGTTGGTTTGTTTAGTTTTGTGATGAGATGGGGGAGGTTGAAGCCAAAACCTTAATTATACTAATAGCAGTGCTATGTCACTGAGCTGTGCCTCAACACACACACACACACACACACACACACACACACACACACACACACACACACACACAATCTGATTTATGGAACAGAGGTGATGGCAGCGAACACTTGTTGCTCTTGCAGAGGACCTGGGTTTGGCTCCCAGCATCCACATGGTGGCTCACAGCCACCCTAAGTCCAGTTCTAGGGGAGCTATTGCCCTCTTCTGATCTCCAGTGACACCAGACACACACAGATATGCACATATACTTGAAGCAAAGCATTCATACACATAACAAATTTTTAAGTTTAAAAATAAATATAAAAATTGTCTTTTTTAAAATGTGAATAACAGAAAATTATTTTTCTAATAACTTACTGCAACTCTTCTGATTTCTGTCACTGTGATGAACACTGTGGCCAACAGCAGCTTGAAGAGGAAAGGGTTTCTGTTATCTTACAGCTTACAGTCCGTCAATGTGGGAAGCCAAAGCAGGAACTCAAGGCAGGAGCTTCCTGCAGAAATCACAGAAGGAGGACGTTTTGTCGGGCTTCCTCTGGCTTGCTCAGCTTGCTTTATTGCCCAGATTCACCTGCCCGGGGTGACACCACCCACAGTGGGCTAGGTCCTCCTACATCAGTTAGCGGTTGTGACAGTGTACTATAGACATGCCACTGGCCTGTCTGATGGAGGCAGTTCCTCAGTTGAGGGCCTCTCTTCCCAAGTGACTCTGGTTTGTGTCAAGTTGACACTAAAAACCAGCTGTGGTAGCAACTCTATTCGTTTTCTCTGTCTCTCTCTCTCAGTGTCATATATGGTTCAGGCAGGCTTCAGGCTTGCATGGTTCAGGCTGAGGATGACCTTAAATTTCTGGTTCTTGCTTCCACCCTCCAAGTCCTAGAGCTGTAAGCCTATACTCCCACGCCTAGCTTCAGTCTGTAATTGTGGCAGAATATCCACTACATAAAATTTACCACTGTAGCTGCTCTGTGTCCAGTTCAGTATTGCGTGTGTGCACTTGCCCACCACGTGTCATCAGCATTCACCTCCCTTTCATCTTTGCAAACTACAATTCTCTACACATGATGCTCTTCATTCGCCTCTCCCTAGGCACTTGCAGCGTTCTGCATTCTGACTTTACATAGTGCAGTTGCACAGTAATTATCCTTCTGGATTTTACTTGTGTTTTATTTAGCATGATATTGACAATGTCTATCAGTGTGTCAGTGTTTTGCTACTTTTTTGTTTGGGTTGTGCTTTGCTTCTGTTTTTTCTCTTGAGACGGAGTCTCACTTTGGCTGGCCTAACACTTCCTTGGTAGCTGCTACCCTGTCCTCCCTTCATTTTCCTCTTCCTTTTCTTTTCTTTGAGTCAGAATCTCACTGGCTGATCTAGAACATCATTCTATGTCTAAAAAGATGTTTCTTTGCATTATAACAGGCAGTCAAGCCAGCTAGTTTATAGCTGCACTCTTTTCTTTTGACCATACATTGTCATCCAAGTACATTATGAAAACTGCACATATAAACCTATGGTCACAATAGAAAACCATGTTCTATGTGAAATGCTAGCAAAGAACCCCTCTTTACCCGCTCCTTTCCTCTTTACCACTCCAGCGGACAAGGATAGCTCCCAGAGGTAGACCACCAAAGGCCACTCCCAGGAGACTGTTTGACCGCTCTACTAGAAGTCTGTTTGTATTTTTAATGGAAGCACTCCATTAGCCTGTTAGATGCCACTCAAACTGTTAACTCGGGGGAGCTCAGTTTCAGCATCAGGTCCATCGCTATTCAGTGTCTTCACAATTCTGTAGTTTTGTCTCATTAGCTGCTGTGACTAAAAGGACTGTGACAGTGTGGAGCAGGAAATGAGGATGATGGTTTCTGATCCAGGCCCAAGGCTAAGAAATTGCACAGGGTCCAAAGGGTTCCTAAATATATTTCATTAGTAAGGAATGTTTTGTTTTGTTTTGATATGGGTCTCATCCAAGCCAGCACTGAACTTGAGCTTGTGCAGTCTTCCTACCTTAGTCTCCTGAGTATTTGACACTACAGGTTCAAACCACCAAAACCTGTTGAAAGTGTGTTTAGTTTTAAATGAAGAATAAAAATTTCAATTTATGTGTTTTTGGATTTTGTATTCTATATATTTTTTTTTTTTAATATTTCTGAGTTCTTGGAACATAGGCTTTTAAAGTTGTTTGGACCCACTAAGTCATACTTACTAAGGCCCATGATAGAGCAAAACCTTAGTGTGCTTGAGGCTCTGCATTCAGTGTCCACTACCACCACCAATAAGACACAAGGACATTATTATCAATGAACCAAGAGTTTGGGAATCTCTGTATTAACCACTTA